>NC_134143.1:48975000-49007500 GCF_033958435.1 Carettochelys insculpta | reverse complement strand
TGGAAAGTCTGATTCAATGAGGAAAATATAGGCAAGGAATTTATTTTCAAGGATGTGCCTTTTGTCCAAGGAATGTACTTCTTTATCACAGTCAGAAGATTCTTCCAGAAAATGAGAGATGAGTTAATTACATTATACTGTCCTCAGGATGGGGGTACTGGTGGGGGTCTTTGGTCTTTATTATATATGGCATTGTATCACTGACTTACTTAACTTAACCCCTTGTACTCTGAGTGGACCATAGGTCATCTACAAGTCTCCTCCACTTCACTCTGTGGCGAGACAAAACTTGTAGCTGACTCCAGGAGTACCTCAGTTGTTATCCTTCAGTCTCAGCAGATCTTCTCCACATTGTCCGAGGTGTTCCTATTTTGCGTTTTCCTTTCAGGTTCCATGTGAAAGTAACAACTGCATTCAAGATTCTTCATCCCATAAGGAGTTCACAAATAATACCTGCAAGGATGAAACTGCGAATCTCCAACACAAATGTGAAGAATGTGATCTTGTATGGATGCAAGATAGTATTATTAACAACATACTATGCCAATATCTGTACTAGAAGTGAGTGAAAAAGTGTTCTGCAACTGGTGCTCTTCAAGATGTATTGCTCATATCCATTCCAAGTTGGGGGATATGAGCAATACATCTTGAAGAGCACCAGTCGCTGGAAGCTTTTTGCCCTAGCCGGTAGCCATATGGTCAGTGCAGCACCCCATGTAGTGACACCAATATATGCACCACCCGCCCTTCCCCTCTCCCCCATTCAGTTCCTTCTTGCTGGCTACTCCGACATTGGGGAAGGTGGGAGGGTTTTGGAATGGACATGAGCAACACATCTCAAAGAACACCAGTTACAGAACAGGTAACTGTCTTTTCTTCTTTGAGTGATTGCACATGTCCATTCCAAGTTGGGAGAATACAAGCCCATGCCTAGGAGGTGGGGTCGGAGAGCCAGAAGGAATGCAGGACAGCCCTGCCCACTGCAGCAACTTCCTGTGTGTGCTGCATCAAAGCATAATGTGCTGTAAGTGTATGAATTGAGGACCAGGTGGCCACCATACAGATGTCCTGGATAGGCACCTGCGCCAAATATGCCACAGACGATGCTTGCACTCTCGTGGAGTGCTCCCTAAGAAGAGGTGGAGGAACCCCCGCGATCATGTAATACTCCTTGATGCACATCACTATCCAAGAGGAAATCCACTGGGAAATCCACTTCATCCTGTCAGCAACTGCCACAGAGTTGCTGTGTTCTTCTGAAGGGCCTACTCCTACCCATACAGAAGGCCAGCACCCTTCTAATGCCCAAGGCATGAAAAAATTACTCCCTCAGGAGGCATGGGGGTTTGGGTAAAATACCACTAGGGAATGGATAACGTGAAATGTGGAGACCACCTAAAGTAAAAACATGGGGTGATGTCTCAGCCTAACCTTATCCTTGTGAACAACTATGTACAAGGTGTCCATTGAAAGTGCCCTCAACTCAGATACCCTCCTGGCTGAGGTGATTACCACCAAAAGTGCTGTTTTGTTGCTCAGAAACAGCAGGGAGAAGGTATTCGGGGGTTCAAAGGGGCCCCCTATAAGCTTGGCTAACACCAAATTGAGATCCCATGGGGACAGTGGTGCCTGAACCTGGTGCTCAATTCTGTCTAAACCTTCCAGAAACTTTTTGACTACACGGTCTGAGAACACAGAAAATGTTCCATGACCTGGGTGAAAGGCTGAGATAGCAGCTAAGCGAACGCTAACCCAGGAGAGCAACAAGCCCTCCTGTACCAGACCCATAGATAATCTAAAATCAATGGGATGAAGGCTTGCAAGGGAGACAAGCCTCTGTGAGACACCTACACTGAAAACCTTTTCCATTTACCCAGATTAGTCACCTTCGTGGAGGGTTTTCTACTATTTAACAATACTTCCTTTATGGGATCTGAACAGGCCAGTTCCTGGTCCCTCAGCCATGGAGCATCCTCACTGTGAGGTGCAGTGACTGCAGGTTGGAATGCTGCAGTCTCCCCTCTTGCTGCATCAGCAGGTCCAGCTGGAACAGCAACGTCACTGGCTTGTGGATCAACAGGTGCAGAAGGGTCAAGTACCAGTGCTGATGGGCCCATACCGGTTCCACTAAGATGATCAATGCCCCATCTAAGCAAATCTTGAGGAGGATCCTGTGAACTGGTGGGATCAGAGGGAATGCATACATCAACCTGCCTGACCAGGGGACACTGAAGGCATCTGCCCAGTACCCTGGGCTCTGATTGCGGGAGGAACAAAACATCCCACATTTCGCACTGAGGTGGGAGGTAAACAGGTCCACCTGGGGATACCCTCACCTCTGGAAAACAGAATGAATGACCTCTGGGTGGAGAGACCACTCGTGATCTGGAAAGGACCTTCTGAATTGGTCCGCCAATGAATTATGCACACCTGGCAGGTAAAGGGCCTGCAACATGATGTTGTGCTGTATGCAAAAGTCCCAGAGCATCATGGCCTCGTGACACAAGGGAGGGGAGCGTGCACCCCCTTGTTTGTTGATATAGCACATTGCTATCATGTTGTCTGTACTGACTGACATGCAGTGCTCTATCAGATTGGCCTTGAAAGTCACACATGCTACTCTGATGGCCCTGAGCTCCCTCACATTTATGTGGAGCCAAAGGTCCGATGCACTCCAAAGAGCCTGAGTTCGTAGCTGACCCAGAGGTGCTCCCTACCCCTGGTCCGAAGCGTCCATTACTAGGGAAAGTGAGGGCTGTTGAGGGGTAAAGGGGACTCCTGTGAGGATGACCCCCCTCGTCTAACCACCACTGCAGGGTCAACAAAGTCCATGTTGGCACCATAACCACCAAGTCTAAACTGTTTCTCACAGGGCAATACGCCGATGACAGCCATAGCTGTAGAGGGTGCATTCTTACCCTGGCGTGCGGTACCACGAAGGTGCACACCGCCATGTGACCCACCAAATGCAGGCAGCACCTGGCCATCATGATGGGAACTGTTAGGATGTCTCAGATGACGGTACCCATGGACCTGAAGCTGTCCGGCAGCAAAGCACTGGCACACCTTGGCGTCCAGTCATGCCCCCACAAACTCTACTGATTGAGATGGGACCAACACCAACTTTACCTCATTGATCAAGAGACCAAGGCTTACAAAGTTTTGACAGACCAACAGTACATGCTGAATCATCTGCTCCCTGGAATAACCCTTGAAAAGCCAGTCATCCAGGTACGGAAACAGTTGCACCCCTTAGTAGCAGCCCACCCATGCAGATATTACCATGCATTTGGTGAAGATCCTTGGGGCCACAGACAGACCGAAAGGCAGGACTGTGAACTGATAATGGTTTCCGTCTTCCATAAACCTGAGAAAACTCCTGTGAGGAGGGTAGATTGAAATATGGAAATACACATCCTGGAAGTTGAGAGCCGCGCACCAGTCCCCCTGCTCCAGCATTGGGAGTATGAAACCCAGGGATATCATGTGAAATTTCATCTTTTTCATGAACTCATTGAGACCTCTTAGGTCCAGGATGGGTCTCAAGGTCCCCTTTGGTTTTGGAATTAGGAAATACCGAAATAAAACCCCTGTCCCCTGAACCTGGGAGGAACTCCTTCTATGGCCCCAGAACCCAAGGAGAATTGCAATTCCTGCTGTAACAGGATCTCGTGAGAGGGTCCCTGAAGAGGGATTGGCAAGAGGATTGAGAAGTGGGGTAGGAAGAGAACTGAATAGTGTATCCCCTCTCTACCATGCACCAGAGCCACTGGTCTGTGGTGATGCTGCACCATGTATGGTAAAAAGGAGAAAGGTGGAAGAAAAAAAGTGGGAATGCTGGAGTGGGTGAGATCTATTCAACACTCATGACTGTGCCATCAAAACTGTGGCTTGGGTCCCTGTGGGCCCTTCTGGTGGCCTTGAAGTTGTTGGCCTGAACGGCGCCTGCCCGTCCTGTTCCGCTTTCTCCTGCCATCCCTTTGTGGCTGCAGAAACTGTCTTTGCTGAGAACAGGAGTTAAAATGCCTGTGTTGGTTGGCAGGTATATGAAGGCCCAAGGAGCGGAGGGTGGCCCTAGAGTCTTTCAGACTATGCAGTCTTTTATCTGTCTTATCTGAAAATAGGGTAGGGCCATCAAAGGGGAAATCCTGGATCATCTGCTGGACCTCATGAGGCAGACCAGAAACCTGCAACCAAGACTCCCTGCACATTGCCACTCTGGAGCCATAACCATCATGGCAGCGTCCACAGCATCCAATGCTGTCTGCAGGGCGGCCCTTGAAATCAGTTTGTTCTCCTCCACCTTGGCTGTGAAGTCCTGCTTGGCTTCAGGTGGCACCATTTCAGTGAACCTAGACAGGGCACTGACTGTATTATAGGCATACCTGCTAACCAGAGCCTCCTGGTTAGCAATTCTTAACTGCAACCCTCTCATTGAATAGACCTTTCTCCCATAGAGGGCCAAGCATTTAGCTTCTCTATTATTTCAGGAGAGACCCTGGAACCCTTGGCGCTCTCTATGGTTAGCGGTGTCCACTACCAGGGAGTCAGGTGGCGTTAGTGTGAACAAATGTTCATTGCCCTGGGATGGGACAAAGTACCGTCTCTCATTCCTATGGGCCACAGGAAGGATGGAAGCAGAGGTCTGCCAGACCATTTGAACCATAATGGCAATTGTTTTGATTGAGGACAGAGCCACCCTGGTGGGGCCTCCAGAGGACAAAATGTTTGTGACAGTGTCCGTTTCATCCCAGACCTCCTCTGCTGGCACTCCCAAGTTTTGGGACACTCTTCTAAGGAGCTGTTGAATACCTCTGCCATCCTCCAATACAGGTGACGCCGATAAGCCTGCCACTGCCTCATCCAGGGAGGAAGATGATGATAGCCCTTGTGCCTCCATTGGGAGGGGAAGAGCAGTAGTGACCTGTTCAGGCACTTGGTCCCCCATGGAAATTATGAGCAAACTGGGGGGCACCATAGGTGACGGTGGCATAGGCACAGGCTGGCCCGAAAACTCCTCCACAGGAGGCACAGACGGCACCGTTACTGCTGCCTGTACTTGGGTCAGTGCTGGTGCCTGCCCCATGGGCACTGGAGGTACAATTACAGATGGTGCCAGCACCGAAGGGATCCAGTCCAGCTGCGATGGTGCCGACAATGGTGCCGAGGTTGATGCCGACGCGGCAGAAGTAGGTGGCTCCACAGTGACCATCGCTTCCTGTCTTTGTTCTGGTGGTGGGGCGCCCAGTGACGTTGATGGTGCCGAGCACAGGATCGGCAGGGCCCCTTGCACAGTTAAAGGCACTCCAATGGCCTGGCCCTGCACCTCATGGAATGCCCAAGGGGTCCAAAAGGTCCAGTGCTGAGTTGCCTGCGAAGTTGGTGGCCAACCTGCATCATCCGAGTGATGACTATGGTGCCTGTGACAGCTATGGTGCGACCTTCTCAAGCTCCCACTCTGTCTGGAGCTTGAGTAGAAGGATTCCAACTCTGATGCCAATTCAGAGGCAAATGACTATAGCAGGGCCATTTGAGTCAGCACCCATGTCATGCACGCTGAGAACAGTGTTGGAGCTGGAGTATAGGGCACCTGAAACTGGCCCACAGTCTGTTGTGTCAGCACCGGAGCACTAGGCACTGAATACTTTGTCGGAGCCAGCATCGATGTGAGCACACAGGTTGGTGACAGTGTCACATCCATGAGCCCTGATCGCTCCGTTTCAGTGCTACCGTGTCTGTCCTCCATAGATGGAGAAGGACCCAGCACCATCATCTGTAGAAGTCCTTGTGCCGCTTGCAAAGCCTCCGGCATTGAGGGCAAGTGCAGCACCTGTGGGCTCCTGCTCTGCACCAGCTTCAACAGACCCACCACCTGCCCTTCAGCAGTGTGCACCAGAACCTTGGACTTGAGGCCATCCTGCTTCTTTGGCAAGCAATGCCTCTCTTGCAACCTCCTCTTCATCAGCACTGGAGATTGACTCCTATGGTGCTGAGAAGGCAACAGTACCTGTACCTGCTCTTGGTTCCAGGAGTGCTTAGGCGGCACCGTGATTGACAGCACCGGTGCACTTTGCACCAAGGAGACTCCACTCTCCGCTCCTGCAAGAGACCCTTGAGGCTTAAGAGCTGCCTCCATTAAGAGGACTTTAAGGCATTGGGCCCTATCTTTTAAAGTTTTGGGCTTAAAGGCCTTACCAAGAGGACAGCAATCATGCAAGTGTCCTTCCCCCAAGCAAATCAAACAGGCTGAATGGGGGTCACTTTTTGGTATACATTTGCCACATTTTGAACAAGCCTTAAAGCCTGGGGAGGCAGGCATTCCCCAGAGCCAAGGTACTGAGGGGGACAGAGAGCCCCACCTCGGCTATTAGTTAAAACACTAAGACTAACTATCAAGTACTAAACTATTTACACTTCTTCAAGAACTATTTACACTACAATAGACTACTAGCTAAAGATTTGAGCAAAGAAAGTAAGTGCTCCAACGACCAGCAAAACAGCAAGGAGGAAGAGCGTGGGGGGTGGGTGAGGTGGTGCACGCATTGGTCGCCTTATCGGTGCCACTCCAGGGGGCGCCACACTGACCCTATCGCTACTGGCTAAGGCAAAAATTTCCGGCGACTTAGCGTGAATTTCCTAAACATATCCAAAGTGTTTTAGATCAACAAATAATTCCAGCATATGTCATTTTCACAGAAAGTGAACACACTTCCTAGTGGACTGGGTAACGTGTAGTGGTGCCATTGTAAATTAATAATAAACCACATTTCAAGGTATTTGTTATTATGTCACATGGATTTACGCTCTACTCAACAGACACCATCGTGTTTTCCTGTAAAATCTCCTAAAATACAATAACCTTTAATATATTGTTGATGGGAAAAGCTACAAAAGGAAGACAGACTGATTTATTATAATAAATAGGCCTAATGGCATAACAAAAAGATTTTTGTTAACACCATGACTCGTCATAAAGAGGGACTGAGGATGAAAAAAAAAAAATCAATAAACCAATATTTGTATGCTGAGTATTAGGGGTAAGTGGGGGACAAAATAATGAGGAACAGGTTACTCCACCCATCTTTCCCTTTGGGGATCTTTAAGAAAGAGACTTCAGGGAGCAAAACTGGCTACTAGAACAAGCTTCAGTATCATGGCAACACCACTGTCTCCAGAGATCTAAGACCTTCATCCTAATACTGGGAGATGTCCTGACCAAGCCAGGCAATAGAGGAATCCAGATGACACAGCCACCTCCCCGAGGTCCAGCTAAATCTCAAATACATTTATTTTTCTTCTGTCTATTGAGTCTGCTCAGCCAATCAAGAGTGTATACTTTGCAACACTGTTATAAGCTTGTGACCAGGAAATGTCAACTAAAAGTAATGCATTAAATAAACAACCCAATGTTGTACATGTGCTGGGTCTCAGAGTGGCTGATAAGGCCATGTGATGTGCCTTTTTTTTTTTGCCAGCACTGAGAGGCAACACCAGAGACAAAACTTTGTTTTCTAACTTTGCTGTTCTTTTCTTTCCCTTTTGTGTGCGTGTCTTGTTTTTCCTTCTAGGAAACAGGATCAGACTTTAACAACATTAGGGGCTAGACCTAAACTAGGATAGCAAGTCAATATCCAATACGCAATTCCAGCTATACCATTAGCATAGGTAGAATTGACATATGAGAATTGACTTTCTTACTTAGTGTAGTCCAGGGCTCTTCAGGGTTGTGCCAAAGTCCCTTACTCCATGCAATAGCAAATAGAGATAGCATGGAGTACAGGGGTCAATGGCTGAACCCAGAGAGCTCAATCTTCGTAGAATCATAGAACACTAGGACTGGAAGGGACCTCAAGTGGCCATCCAGTCCAGCCCCCTGCCCCAATGGCAGGACCAAGTGCTATCTAAACCATCCCTGATAGACATCTATCTAACCTGTTCTTAAATATCTCCAGCGATGGAGATTCCACAACCTCCCTTGGCAATTTATTCCACTGTTTGACCGCCCTGACAGTTAGGAACTTTTTTCTAATGTCCAACCTAAACCTCCCTTGCTGAAGTTTAAGCCCGTTGCCTCTTGTTCTATCCTCAGAGGCCAAGAAGAACAAGTTTTCTCCTTCCTCCTTATGACTCCCTTTTAGATACCTGAAAACCGCTGTCATGTCTCCCTTCAATCTTTTCTTTTCCAAACTAAACAAGCCCAATTCTTTCAACCTTTTTTCATAGGTCACATTCTCCAGACCTTTAATCATTCTTGTTGCTCTTTTCTGGACCGTCTCTAGTTTCTCCACATCTTTTTTGAACTGCAGTGCCCAGAACTGGACACAATACTCCAGCTGAGGCCTAACCAGCGCAGAGCAGAGCAGAAGAATGACTTCTCGTGTCTTGTTCACAACACACTTGTTAATGCATCCCGGAATCATGTTTGCTTTTTTTGCAACAGCATCACACTGTTGACTCATATTTACCTTGTGGTCCACTATAATCCCTAGATCCCTTTCCGCTGCAGTCATTCCTAGACAGTCTCTCCCCATTTTGCATGTGTGAAACTGATTGTTCCTTCCCAAGTGAAGCACTTTGCATTTGTCCTTATTAAACTTCATCCTGTTTACCTCAGACCATTTCTCCAATTTATCCAGATCATTTTGAATTATGACCCTATCCTCCAAAGCAGTTGCAACCCCTCCCAGCTTCGTATCATCTGCAAACATAAGAAGTGTACTTTCTGTGCCAGTATCTAAATAGTTGATAAAGATATTGAACAGAACCGGTCCTAACACAGACCCCTGCAGAACCCCACTTGTTATACTTTTCCAGCAGGATTGAGAACCATTAAGAACTACTCTCTGGGTACGGTTATCCAGTCAGTCATGCACCCACCTTATAGTAGCCTCATCTAAATTGTATTTGCCTAGTTTTTGATAAGAATATCATGAGAGACCGTACCAAATGCTTTACTAAAGTCTAGGTATACCACATCTACTGCTTCTCCCCTATCCACAAGGCTCATTATCCTATCAAAGAAAGCTATCAGATTAGTTTGACAAGATTTATTCTTTACAAAGCCATGCTGGCTGTTTCCTATTACCTTACCACCTTCCAAGTGCTTGCAGATGATTTCCTTAATTACCTGCTCCATTATATTTCCTGGCACTGAAGTTAAGCTGACTGGCCTGTAGCTTCCTGGGTTATTCTTATTCCCCTTTTTATAGATGGGCACTATATTTGCCCTTTTCCAGTCTTCTGGAATCTCTCCTGTCTCCCATGATTTTCCAGAGATGATACATAAAGGCTCAGATACCTCCTCTATCAGCTCCTTGAGTATTCTAGGATGCATTTCATCAGGTCCTGGTGGCTTGCAGACATCTAATTTTCCTAAGTGATTTTTAACTTGTTCTTTTTTTATTTCAACTTCTAACCCTACCCCTTTCCCACTAGCATTCACTATGTTGGGAATTCCTTCATCAGACTTCTCAGTGAAGACTGAAACAAAGAAGTCATTAAGCATCTCTGCCATTTCCAAGTTCCCTGTTACTGTTTCTCCCTCCTCACTGAGCAATGGCCCGACCCTGTCCCTGGTCTTCCTCTTGTTTCTAATATATTTATAAAAAGCCTTCTTGTTTCCTTTTATGCCTGTAGCTAGTTTGAGCTCATTTTGTGCCTTAGCCTTTCTAATCTTTCTCCTGCATTCTTGTGGTGTTTGCCTATATTCATCCTTTGTAATTTTTCCTTGTTTCCATTTTTTATACAATTCCTTTTTTATTTTGAGATCATGCAAGATCTCCTGGTTAAGCCAAGGCGGTCTTTTTCCATATTTTATGTCTTTCCTACACAGTGGGATAGCTTGCTTTTGGGCCCTTAATAATGTCCCTTTGAAAAACTGCCAACTCTCCTCAGCTGTTTTTCCCCTCAGTTTTGCTTCCCATGGGACCTTACCTACCAGCTCTCTGACTTTACCATAATCTGCCCTCCTGATATCCATTATCTCTATTTTGCTGCTTTCTGTTCTACCCTTCCTTAGGATTGTGAACTCTATGATTTCATGATCACTTTCACCCAAGCTGCCTTCCACCTTTAAGTTCTCTACCAATTCCTCCCTATTTGTTAAAATCAAGTCTAAAATAGCTTCCCCCCGGGAGCTTTTTCAACCTTCTGGAATAAAAAATTGTCTCCAATACAATCCAAGAACTTACTGAATAGTCTGTGCCATGCTGTATTAGTTTCCCAACCTATATCTGGCTAGTTAAAGTCCCCCATCACCACCAAATCTGGGGCCCTGCTTGACTTTGTTAGTTGTTTAAAAAAAGCCTCATCTACCTCTTCCACCTGGCTATGCGGCCTGTAGCAGACGCCTAGCAGGACATCACCCTTGTTTTTTACCCCTCTTAGTCTAACCCAGAGACTCTCAACACGTGCATCTCCTACGTCCATCTCCACCTCAGTCCAAGTGTGTACATTTTTAATATATAAGGCAACCCCTCCCAGTGTTAACACACACAGCAAAAGCAAACTCTAGAAGATTGATCTTTCCATGGTCGATCATCCAATAAGTATAGATTAGCCCAGAGAGGCAGGTCCAACCCCTCTCTACTAGCTTCCCTTTTCCCCAAAAGACTAATTATTACCATCTTTAATACCATGTAAAAGACTGTCAAACAATGGAATTTTCCTTATAAAATTTCTCTCAGGCTAAAAAGGAAAGAAAAGAAGACCTGTTGTTAAACTAAAAGACTTAATACTTTATACTTCAAATTATCTTAACTTTTTTAAATAAAAGGTTTAAAAGAATTTTTTTCATGGTGAATTTGCCATAGTTCTAAACAAGCTGAAATCTCTGCACAGTACATCAGACTCTGAATCTTGTTTAAAACCATTTAACATTGAACAGTGTCTAATTATGGTAAAATCTTTGGGCCCCTATTTTCCATCTAAATCATCTCTGAACAACACTGATTAGTCTCACTGTAAATTCAAGATAATCATCACAAAATACTGAATACTGTATTAAGTATATTTTTTCTTCAACTAAGCAACATTTAATTAAAACTTTCACTAAACCAACAATACAATCTATGCTATTTCTGGTTCACAAATATAAGAATCTTTTGGTTTAGTAAAATATCTTCCCACTGTTATTTGGACTTACTGCTTATGCAGTCACATAATTCACACAAACTGAGCAAAGTTATATTTCTCTCTTAAATGCCAGTCCTGCTTAACCACGTATGGCTGTACTTTTTGAGCTGCTCTGAGAAGAAACCCCAATTCAATTTTCTTTAAATTAAGGGGAGGACTTTAAAAGTTTACTTATAGTATAATTTCAGCTGCTGGGAAATTGTTGGCTCAAGAAAAGAAAAATGTGTTTTTTCATACATTAATTTATAAGTTAGATGTCTCCCTATGTTAACCACGCACACTGAAAAAAACCCCTCACCTATTCACTGGGAGTGGAAGCAAGATCCAGAGATGAAGATCCTCCACAGAAAATGCTCTGCTATCTGCTCTTTGAGTTCATTCTAGGGAGAGATAGCAACAATATTCTAGCCAACTGCTCCCAACATTAAACAACATAGATTGCATTCTAGGACAGGGCTGAGGAAAGTGGGGAGAGATGTGAAATTTCGTAAAGGGTGCTCAGCATGATCGGCCGCTGGGTCTCACGCTCATCCAATTAATTAAAAATGTTGAAATATGTAGTTTACATGTATATGTATTCACATTTATATATAAATTAATAAATGTTTACATTCTACATAATTCTTACATGTGCTAAAGGGTTGTTTTTGGTTTTTTTTCATATGACCATAACCAAAATTTCCATTGGTTTGGATTACATTAGATGGGTTGGGGGGCCCTGCAAATTTCAGGGACAAAAAATTGGGGTCCAATGTAAAAAGTTTGCTCGAGAAAACAGGTGAGCTTGCCTTCCCATACTCTTATGAATTCACTCCACTTAGCAAATGAGTGTCAATATTGGCACTAGCAGAGTCTTCCTTCTGGTCTTCAGAAAGCCCTGCCAAAGAACTTTACAATAATCAGTCCTGGAGGCAAACAATACATGGATAACTGTGGCCAGTTCCTCAGAGAAACAGGGCTGCAGCTTCTAGTCCAACCAGACAGTCAAAGTTATTTAGACTCAAAGAGCTAGATCAGTTTTTATGAACAGGATAGCTTTTTTGATATTCCAATGCTGACTTACAACAGCTAGGGACCTGGTCCACAGTTTTCACCTGTGGGAATATTAAAATAATGAATGATGGATATAACAAGCCCTTAATGTTGTGAATTGTTGAGAACAATATTTGAAGAACTGTATGTACAAAATTCTAAAATAAATTCTGGATTTCCTGGAAGTTAGAAGTACTTAAACCCTATACTCGTGGTGTCCAACATGCTAGCCACTATCCATATGTGGCTGTTTGGCTGCTTGTGTAGCTAGTTGGCTTGAACAATAAATATATTTTCAGAATAATGTGGCTAGTTCACTATAGTGGCAACCAGAACTGTTTGGACACCACAGTGGCCTACACAATGTGCCTTAATCTAGTATCAGTATGACCATGCTAGGATCTGGTTCAGCAGTAAGTGTACTTCTTTCTTACAGTTTAAACATGTGATCTATGTAGCAAAGTTTGTGGAATGGTCTGTCTTAAAGGTCAGTGAGAGTGGCCATCCACTGGAAGACATAATTGGCTGGGTCTTCCAGAGGAGATACCCAACATAAGGCATTATTTAATACCAAAACGTATGTCAAATGTCTATCAACCTATTACCTGCTGTGAATACACTTTACAGGGTAACATCTTACACTTCATGTCCATTAACAATCATCATTCCCTCCCCAATATACATTGGTTTGACTCTTTTCATTGTATGAATATAGTTGTTTGTCTACAAGATTATAGTCAAGGCCCTTTGTACTACATGACAATCTTGAACTAAATAAATTCTGCAATAAGACACCTGCGAGTTAACTCCAGTGCATCATGCATTTATTAGGAAACTGAATACTATAATCAGCATAGTATTTATTCTGTTATTTAAATAATATGAACTTATAGGCTGCCTCTCAATTTTGAATTTTCAGTGTGCTGCACTATTTTGTATTGAAAATAAAAAGTATAGAATTTGTCATGAGCAGCTGGATGTTTTGGCCATTGGGTGGGGAACAGTTGGGGATATTGGCCCCTATTAGGAAACAGGATCTGTGGGGAAGGAAAATTATCTGATTGTTAAAATGATCAACAATAGAATAGTTAACACATGTTTAATAGTTGACATGCAATGCAATCTGCAACATTAGATTTCAAAGTTATCACCCCAGTGAGAGGAACTGGACAGGTCATGCCTTTCAGAACTATTGATTCAGGATGTCTGCACTGCTCGGCAGCTACTGTTTTACTGGATTAGTCTTGGTTAGTGTTTGGATGCTTCATTTGATTTTGGCTTCTACCATGCCTAAGAGAGGGACAAATTGATCATTCAAATATTTATTTTATTTATTTAGTTTAAAGAATAGCAGTACTTCTTGGCCCAAGTAAGGATCATTCGAAAAGGTAAAAAGCTCATTTATGTACTGAAAATATTATTCACATAAAACGCTTTTTAAACAAGAAACTGATGAACATATACATTCCATTCAAACATTTCTTTCCATAACACTAAGCATTACAACCACCCAATAAGTAAGATTTAAGAAGTGATTATACAGAAAGGAGATAGGAATTTACACTGCTATGGACAAAACAAATAGCTCATTTCAGCCCCACCTCAAGATTATGTAATGAGTACGTTATACATTACCACACATAATAACTGTTTCAAGATGTCATTTCAAGTGGCAATAATCGATCACCACATTGTAAGATAATTCCAGTTACTAAATGCATCAAGTGGAAGAAAGAATACAAACTTTAATTTGAAAGAAAGTGTGTGCAGAAAGAGACTTTTTCATTCAAGCAAGCAAATCCAGCTTCCCTGGCCAAGATGGTCAAAGTACTCCTGGAATCACTGCAGTTACACCGCATAAAGGAGGGCAAGATTCATGGATGCTGGGTAATGGCATAGCTACCAAAGACTCATGTAAGCTGCTACAGTAGTAGCAACACACGAGCACTTCCCAGAGAGCAGCCCAGTTACTGAAGTCAAGCACTGAGGGTCCATGCCTCATGTGGTAAAGAGCCGGGTGTAGACTTATTGGTGTTCCAGATGACACTGCGGAATAACAGACTGTTACCATATAAATGATTAAAAATCATTAAATTAATCATATGAAATGGATTTATTGTTCTTATTGGGCAGCAGCATACAACAGGGCATCTGGATTAAATATATAGCTTGTGTTTTCAGAGAACTACTTACAGACTCCTTTATAAAGCAATGGAAAATCAACAATTTCCTTTCCAGAGCATTATTCTGGAAACAGCTGTGCTTTTTTTCAGTGGAAGGTTAGATGCGTGGATGCCTACACTTCTGCATTTCAAAGGGCTCCCTGAAATTACCCTGAACTCTCTCCTGTGTTGCTGATCCATTATGTCAGAAGTATTTATATTGCTACCAAAATGTAATTCAACTGCTGTATATGTTGTGATGAAACTCTTTGAGAAAGGAAAACCAGGAGGCTACATCTACACTTGAAGCACCTGTTGACAGTAACGTCTGTCGGAAGAATACATCTACACACAAAAGCAGATGAACAGAGTAATGCGCTGTTGACACAGAACTGCCAGGCTGTCCTGCCCTCTGTTGACAGAATGGCTGCCCGGAAGCCCTGCAAACAGGACTGCCCAGTGAGCTGGAAGCCCTCTCTGTGAACAGAAGTGTCTACACTGCACTTCTGTTGAAAGAACTCTGTCAACAGAAGTGCTATTCCTCAAATTTTCGAGGGATAACACTGTCGAAACAAATGCAGATTTCTGTCGAGACTCTGTCAACAGAAAGCTTTATGTGTGTGTAGATGCTCCCTGAGTTATGTTGACAGAAGGGCCCTTCTGTCAACAAAACCGTCTAGCATAGACACACCCAGAATGAAAAACAAAGGAGAACTGATAGGAGGCATCCACTACAAACCACTAGAAGAAGAATGAAAATGTACTAACTCTTGGAATATTCAGCCCTGTGTCAACCTGTAATTATAGAAGATTTTAATCACTGTTGTATCTGTACAGTAAGAAACACAGCCAAACATGCATCATCAAAAAATGCCTAAATTATGTAGAGGATAACTTTACAAACCAAGAAGTGAAAATTTAATTTTTGTCTATGTGTTTTTCCCCATATTCACAAGTAATTTTTTCAAAGGAAGAGGACTGACATATTGCAGGGGAGGGGGCGGGGAGGAGGGAAATCTTTCCAGAAGGGAAAGATTATACTTTTGGGGGGGTTTTGGCTACTGATTAAATTAATAATAGTATTTGACTGTGCTGGCAGCTGAAACAAATTTGTAAGTCACACCTTATATTCAGTCATTTGGTTACGTTTATTTTCTCTTTGTCTCTACCTCATTCTAAGGCCTCTCTGACTACATTCTCAACGTAGTTTTAGAACGAGTTTCTGAATTTTTTTCCATTTTATTATTTGCCCCCTTGCAATGAATACTTTTACCTTTAGTCTCCTTTTCACCTTCTTATTCAGTGTATACGCTAACAGCTTATGCTCCAATCCCTTCTGTATGGGACTCCTCCTTGATAGTCTGTTCTTTCCCCTTCTTTTTGTCCCATCCCCACCGTAAGTAGTCCTATATTGTCTCATCCCTTAGTGTGACCTTCCTACCCTACTTCTTGCTAGTTCTGTTTCTCTCAAGTTTTATGTCCGCTATGGGCATACATACAGAAACAGAAAGCAAGAGAGAGTTAAGACTTGCAAGGAAAATCTATGAACAAAAGACCATAGTGAGCTCATGCTAGCCAAAGGGGATAAATGTTTTATTACAGACAGGACTGATAGCGTTGCCCATTATTAAGGTTGTCTAACACTTCTCATTATAAGAACTTGGATCCAGTTGCTTTTAGCTGCGCAAACTTTAATAATCTGAGCTGAAAGTTTCCATGCTGTGTATCTGCCTCAGTCTGAATTTGTCTGCAAAATTTCAGCCAAAATTGTTTAGCTATTTCCGAGCACAAGGTTATAGAAAAATACATTGTTTTGTCCATGCTAAAAAATCTGTCAACCTATTCTGCGAACATTTCTAGAGCCCTTACGGTTTGGACCAGGCTCTTGAAGTTTGAAGGAGAGTAGTTTTTATGTCAAGGAGCTGCCAGGCTCATGAAAATTCATCAAAATGTAGCTAAATTGTAAGACTTCGAAAACCAGCAGTTTGCTCATGCTCAGTAGAGATTTCTTACAGTCAGAGGCTACATTCCCTGAATAGTCCATGTGCATTGGGCATGCACCAGCTCAGCACTGAGCAGCACCTTCCTTGCAATTGAAATTCTGGGCTTATATAGGACATATTCCCTCTCAGCCCCTAAACCTAGTTTAGGGAGCTTACCTGTCCTACTCTCAACATTCTTTTGCTGAGCCCAGGCAATATAGAAGAAGCTCCCAGATTTGAATGAAGCGAGGGCAAGAGCTGTATGTACAGAGGGCGGGAGGGTAGTAAATAGGCGTAAGTTGAAAAAAGGAGCTAGAAGGGACGAACCAGGGAAAGAAGGAAATTAAGACGAGTTAGAGAGGCTGGAACTAGCTGGACAAAGAGATTAAGAGCACAGCTGCACTTGAAATGCCACAGCTACGCAGTTTCTATCTGTACTACTTCAATGAACACACATATTAATGCCAATAGAATGGGTTCTTCTGTCAGCACAGATACTTTACCCGCCTGAGAGGCAGAAGCTAGGTTGACAAACAGAATTATTTAATTGACCTAATGCTGTCTACCCTGAGGATTAAGTCAGCCTAACTACTTTGCGCAAAAGTGTGAATTTTTCACATCCATGAGGAATGTAGTTAAGCCAGCTTAATGTTCTAATGTAGATCAGGAGTAGGTCAGGGAGATGGGAAGGGAGTCTGTGACAGGCTAGACAAGAAGCCAAGACTGGGGACTGAGAACCAGTAAGTGAAGGTTGAGTCTAAGAACAGATAAGGAGCTGGGGGAGACGAGGACTGAGAACCAGTGAGAAAGGGAAAATCAGGTGAGTGAAGACAAATTTTATGAGCAGGAGAGTGGTGGTTTGGGGGTGCAGAACTAGGACTGGCTGAACTAAGAAACTGAGGAAAGGTACAGGAAAAGGCTCCAGGGCAATGACATTGAAACTGGACAAAGAAAGGGGGACTGGGACTTGGAGCCAGTGTGTAGCAGAGAATATGTGTGATTAAGAAGAGTGGAGGAAAAAAGGGGTCAGAAACAAATCAGATGAACACTCAGTGGGGGGAGAGGAAGAACTGAGACTGGTCAGGCAAGGAGAGTGGGACTGGGAGAGGAAGTCCTGAGGCATGAAACAGGGGTCTTTTTTTTGTTAAGAAGGCTTGTAATTAGAAGGCTTGTAATTAGGTGGAGAAGGCTGAGGAGTGGGGACTGGGCCTGGTATGGGGAGGAAAGTGAGACTGAGATGAAGAGCTAAAAGGGACAAGACAGAACTGGGACAAGGATAGTCTGATGGGGATGTGGAAGAAGGCATCATTCTAGGGTGGGGTGGGCAGAAGCATATGAGACCACACTTCACTGAGAACCCTGGAATTGAATTCAAGATTCCTCTACTGTCAGTAAATACCTGTGAAATCTACTGGCAAAGTGGCTCATCCCCCTCTAGTGCTTGTCCACATAGAGGATGATGTCCTACTGCCACTGTCTATTACTTTATTAGTTCAAGTGGCAGAAGTCTATATAGTAGATCTAAGGTTCCGCACCCACTGTGAACCATGTAGGCGACAATATGATAGCACATGATGTAACTGTTTTTTTCCAATAAAAACTGTGTTAAAGTAACCCTAATTAAAAGAATTATTGGGCATATGTATAATACTGACTTTAATTACATATTCATACTTCTATTTACTCCACAACACCCCCAGCTTGATTCAGTGCACAAGGATGGAACTCGTCTGGAGCTGAATCTGTGTAGTAAAGAAGGCTATTGTCTGTAGGACTCTTGCTTCATCTGCTGCAGAAGTTCAAGGGTTAGTGAATAAGGCAGGAGGGTTGTTGGAAAAGACAGAATGGTCAAGGCACACTTAAATTGCTTGCCCGGGGTTCATGCCTTCTTCTGCCACACACTTGCTGAGTGACGTTACCTGAGTCACTTACAACAAACGTTTTATACATAGTCATTAATTGTGTGCTCCTCACTTTTTTTGGCGCTGGACTCGAGGTCCTGGAATTCACAATTTTAAGTGATTAGGGAACTCTTGTTCCTCCTCCAAATGACTGCCATTTCCTGCTTTTTAAATACCTTCTCTCTAATGTGCATGCCTGACAAGGCTGGATGGGCAGGGCAAGCCCTGCTTCCAAAACCTTTCTGACACTTCTCTTGTCAGCGTGAGATCAATAAACCCTATATAATGCTAAGTTCTCTGAGAAATGACGTCCTAGGCATTTCAAACAGGGTACCTAAAATATCGGATACTTTTAACCTATACTCTTAGTGCTTAAGTTCCCTATTGCAAAGTGAGGATAACAGCATCTCCTCATCTCAGAAGGGTATTGCAAAATTTGATTAATTAACATTTTTGAAGCACTCAGATATTATAGGAATGAGCATTCACGAGGAAATGAATAATTCTGTCTTCAGCACAAAGCTTGAATAGTGCATAGTAAGGGTTGGGGCCACACATTAAACATCAAGGAGAAAACAAAATACTTACTATCTGCTAAATATTTAATAGTGAGTACTGTCCATTCTGTGCACTGAATCATGTAGGGGTCCTGTGGAAAAATAGTATGTTATTATGTAATGAAACACTACATCACAATGCACAGGTAACCTAATTTCTGGCACTTCCAAACTTTTCAGTGCTTTATTTTGTAAACTTAATAATGTTTGTTCAATGTAGATTTTTGTGGGCAGTAAATACATAAAGGAAAACAGAAATCCTTAAGAGAAAGCTGGAGTACTGGCAAACATGGAAGATGCCATTAATGGAAACTCATAAATATCTAGAATTTTGTCTGTAGTGATGAGCTGCCACAGTTACAGACATAAGCAGTCAGCCACCAGTGTAGCTTTGCTGGTACAAATACCTTAGCGTAAGAGAACCAAAACTGCTACGAGTTGCTAAAAGTTGCGTGAAACCCAGGCAAGCTGCATCATGAAAAATGTGGCTTTCAATGCTATCTAAACTTACGGTTTACCCTGCTGTAACAATAGTATTTCCACCAATGGCTGAAATCCTCAGTAGAAAAGGCCTAAGATACATCCATTTTAAAATCTGGTTTGGGCAACAGAAAACAAAAAAAAACAAAACAAAACAACCAGTATAAACAATGTAAAAATAGCTATCAATTCAAAGCCAGAAAAGCTCATACTTGGAAAAAAGTGAATGCATATATTGGTTATGCACCCTAGATAACAAATTTACTGTACAATTGAAAATTATTTTGAAAAAGACATACAGAAATGTAAATAAGCTAGAAAATTAGAGAAGGGTAAAGGAGGAACTGAAGAAGGATTCGAAGAGCTAAACATTTTTAACTTAGCTAAATGACAGGCAAGAATCCTTTGCATCAGTTTTCACTACAGAGGGTATGAGGGAGATTCTCACGCATAAGCCATTCCTTTTAGATGACAAATCTAAAGAATTGTTCCAAAATAGATGAGGTCACCAGAACCACATGATAGTCACCCAAGAATTCTGAAGGAACTCCTACATAAAACTGCAGAACTATTCACTGCAGTCTGTAGCTTATTGCTCAAATCAACCTCTGTACCAGATGACTGTAGTATAGCTAATACAACGCCATTTTTACAAAAAAGGCTCCAGTGGCAATTCTGGCAGTTATGGCTAGTAAGCTTAACTTCACTACCAGACAAATTGGTTCACACTATGGTAAAGAACAGACTTACCAGACACATGGTTGAGCACAATGTGCTGGGGAAGAGTCAACAAGGCTTTTATAAACGGGAAATTATGTTGCACCAATCGGTCACAATTCTTTAAAGGAGTCAACAAACATGTTATAGTTTATTTTGACTTTCAGAAAGCTATTAGAAAGGTCCTAAGGCTTTTAACCAAAAGGTCATGGGATAAAAGGGAGGGCCTTCTCTTGGTTAAGTGTCTGGTTAAGAAACAGGAAACAAATAGAAGGAAAAATTATCAGTTTTCACTACAGTCAGAAGTAAGTAGCAGGGTCCCCAAAGAAGCTGTACAGGGACCAGTGCTGTTCAGATTAATCATAAATGATCTGGAAGAGGAAGTAAATAGCAAGTAGCAAAGTTTCCAAGACACTACAAAATTAGTCAAGATAGTTAAGTCCAAAGCTGACTGCAAAGAGTTACAAATGGAGAGCACAAAAATAGGTGGCATGGCAACAAGATTGCTCATGTAATTCAATTTTGAAAGATGTAAAGTAGTGCCTATTGAAAAATACCTTCCCAACTATGTGTACATAATGATGGGATCTAAATTAGCTATTGTCACTTGGAATCATTGTGGACAGTTCTCTACAAAACATCTGCTCAATGTGCAGTGACAATCAAAAAAGACAACAGAATGTTAAGAGCCATTAGGAAAAGGATAATGAATACAACAGTAAATGTCACAATGCCACTATAGAAATCCATGATATGGCCACACTTTGAATAGTTTGGGCAATTCTGGTAATCAAAAGTCAAAAAAGTGGAAAAAGGGTAAAGAGACGGGCAACAAAAAGGCTTAGACGGCATGGAAACACTTTCACATGAAGAGAAATTAAACAGAATGGGACTGTTCAGTTTGTAAAAGAGACGACATGAAAGGATATGACAGAATTCCATAAAATAATGAACAACATGGACAAAGTGAATAAAGAAGTGTTATTTCCCCCTTCGCATAACATAAAAACCCAGGGTCACCTCATGAAATCAATAGACAGGAGGTTTAAAACACGCAAAAGAAATTACTTATTTATACAATACACTATCAACCTGTGGAACTCATTGCTGTGGGATGTTTTGAAGGCCAAAAGTCTAAATGGGTTAAAAAAATTATTAGATGTGTTCATAGAGGAGGGTATTTGCAAGGATGTTCAGGAATGAAACCCTGTTCTATGTGCTCATAAGCCTCTGAAACCCAAATGCTGGGCCTGGAGAACAGCGGATGGATCACTCTAAAAGTGCCCTGTTCTGTTTATTCCCTCTGAACCATCTGGCACTGGCCTTTGTCAGAAGACAGGATATGGGACTAGACAGACCACTGATCTGACCAGTCTTATGTTCATATGTACAAAAACAATATTTCAAAGAGAAACCTAGGCACTAGAACAACTGTGTAGTAGAAGAGGTTGTACAGTAAATTCTTTCATATCTGGCATTCCATCATCCAGAACTCTCAAATAACTGGCATTTTAGGCATAAGTAAATTTTAGTTACGTTTTCCATATATACAGTATAGTGAAAATAAATATACATAAATACAGCAAGTACAGTATAAGTTTACAGTGTACAATACTACTGTTGTTGGTACATAAAGTACTCTAAATACATTTTTGTTTGTTTCTTAATATCTAATCTTGCTTTTCTTTAGTGTTATGCATTGCTAGGTATACCTCTCTATTATCCAGAACATTTGACTATCTGGCTACCTCCCTGTCCTGGGGCTGCTAGATATGCATTTACTGTGATTAGGATGGGATGAAATTAAAAACGAAGAATTAGGGAAAATTAGTGAAACAGTCTCTCAGAGGTGGTTGTGTAAAGCCATTACATGAGACATTTAAAATCAGACTGGACAAAGCACTAGAAACCATACCCCAGCCTAGGAAACCATGTGGGTAGGGAATAGATTGGCTCAGTGGTCCTTGATCTTTTTCCATAATCAACTCATCAAAATCCCATGCTCCTTTTCAGCCATACAGGATTGAGAGACCAGAGTTACAGCAAGAAATGTGTTAATGAGAGGTATGGCGTTTGTGAGAGCTGATGGGGGCCTGGAAGAGCCAAAAGACCCTGAAGAGCAATGCACATGCTGGGAGCCCACGCCAGTTGTGTGGGAAGGTGGCTTTAGGAGAGTGCTGAGCCCTGAGAAGTGCTTGTGTTGATCAACAACTATTTATTAAAATTCTCTTTGTTTGTGTTATGATGGAGCCCAGAGGTCCCAAACCTCTAGGATTAAGACTTTACTATTACAGGACCTGTACAACTGCACAGCTGGAGAGAGCCTGTGCCACAAATGGCATACAGTACAACTAAAGATACAACAAGTGGCAGAATGAACAATGAAAGGAATGGTGGAGATAGGACAAGAATAAGAGCAGAGGTTAAAGTGCAGGAGGTGCAATGGGAGCCCTGCAAGCACTGTTCACTCTGCTTAAAGCGGAAGGAAGCTCCCTCTTTTCTGATTCTGATAAGTAACTTTTCTCCAAGAGCAGTCTTTTTTCTTTGGCTAATGTAGTGAAAACTCCCACTCCTGTGTTGATCTGCTTTAGCCACTGGAAAATTGTGATAGGATCATGTGGTCACTCAGAATAGCTCTGTTCATTATTAGCGTCTTTAAGATCCATCTTTTCTTTCGCATAATAATAATGTAAAATTTACAGGAATAATAATGAAATCAGTATTGTCCTTTGGTCTAACCCTTATCAGATGGCATTTACCATCAACATCATGATAGAAATGAGGAAAGATAGTTGTTTTATAGATTAGATCAGGAAGGGAATTCCAACTGTAGGAAGTGGCAAGGAAGAAAGCATGAACAACATTTTGGGATCATGTAGAGGAAGCTGACATTCTTGATATAGGACAGTGAGCATAAAGCAATGGGCAGACCAAAAAGTTAGCCTATAAATTGAATAAGTATTGATAGTTTCAGTTGAGAAGGGCTTGAAAGTGAAGAAAAGGAATTTGTATTAGATGCAATGGATAAGAAAGAGCCTGTCAGGGGTGACCTGGTCAGAATCGTAGGAAAAGGAAGATGATCTTTACAGAAACATTTTGAATGGACCTGAGGAGGAAAAGGCCAAAGAGTGGGAGGTTGCTGTCATGAAGCCAGATGATGATAATGCTCTGGAAAAGAGTTCTAGTGATATGGACAGACAGGAGGAACATGTGATGGCAGAAGTCACAAGATCTGAATGCAGCCTAGAAGTTTTGAATGCAGGCTAAAGAAAAAGATACAGCCAAAAGGGCTCTCGGTATGATTAAAGGTCTAGAGAATGTGATCTGTGGAGAAAGGCTGAAAGAACTGGGCTTGTTTAGTTTGGAAAAGAGAAGATTGAAGGGAGTCATGATAGCCGTTTTTAGGTATCTAAAAGGGGTGTCATAAGGAGGAGGGAAAAAACTTTTTGGCCTCCGAGGATAGAATAAGAGGCAATGGACTTAAACTGCAGCAAGGGAGGTTTAGGTTGGACATTAGAAAAAAGTTCTTAACTGTCAGGGTGGTCAAACAGTGGAATAAATTGCCAAAGGAGGTTGTGGAATCTCCATCACTGAAGATATTTAAGAACAGGTTAGATATATGTCTATCAGGGATGGTTTAGATAGCACTTGGTCCTGCCATTGGGGCAGGGGGCTGGACTCAATGGCCTCTCGAGGGCCCTTCCAGTACTAGTATTCTATGATTCTATGGTACAGCCTGAAAACCAGGGGAAAATTATGGTGGCGTGGATGGTGATTAGGAAGGGGAAGGGGTTTGGAAGAAAAGATAAGTAGCTCAGTTTTGACCATGTTAAATTTAAACTGATTGTAAAACATGCAGGAAGATGTCCAAGAATTAAGCTGAAGTATGGAACTAGAGAGAAGTAGACAAGTCAGAAGCTGAGTAGTAGCTCTATAAATCATTGATATGAGAAGGTAGGTCACATCCTGTGGTTGAAGGAGTCACTTAGGGAACGGGTGCAGAGAAGATGTGCTGAGATGATTTAGTTAGGATTGGTCCAGCTTTTAGCAGGGGGTTGGACTCACTTGACCTCCTGAGGTCTCCTCCAACCTTATGATTCTATGACTTGTAAAACAAATCTAGAGGAGACCTAGGAAAGGGAAGCCAAGAGTTTATGGCAAAGGGGGAAGAGAATGGTCCAGACACAAGGGACATTTAACAGAAAATTATTCAAGTGAGGGGATGAAAGAAGGAAAGTGGGGATGCAGGTAAGTGTTAAGAAAGAAAGCAGATGACCAGAAGAAAATAAAGGAAATAAATGAATGGAAAAAGAGAGGAAAAGCAAGAAAAGTCACAAAGAATAAGATAGATTTTAATTTTATTTCTGTTCCTACAATGAAGTCTGCATTTCAGAGACCACTCTGACAGATATGGTGTATAGATTTTTTTTCAAAAGGAAAGAAAATGGTCACTCTTTGCTGTTGCTGATGTTATATGGACTTTCCTAACTCTTCTATTTCCCTTCTCTTATTGAAATCTAAATAAACTTAAAACTATTTCACAGCCCCCCTTTTAAATTTTCACCCTCTTGTCTTACCTATTGAAAGCTATGAAGATAGCCTCCTGCTTGTTTTGTTGTGAAGGGTTCTTGAAGATCACAGGCATTGCTGTAGATCTGATAGTGCCACTTAATGATCGATTAGTCTACCTCTTTTTAAAACTAAAGAAGTGCTTTCAAGGCTCTTATTTATTTATCAGCCTCACAGTTTACTTCCATAACCTTAAAGATCAATGCACTGTAATTTCCTAGTGCAATATGATAATAAAATCAAAGTGAATAAAAAGTACAGCTGTATACTAAATAGTTATAAGCTTGGCACTAACACATTGTCTTCATAGCCTTTGAAATTTAAAATATTTCTCTTTAGATGTAAAAAACAATTTATAATTTACACAATGAGGAAGGGGAATCTCTTTTTTTAGGCATACTGTGCTTCATCTTGCCTTCATTCACGTAAATGTAGCCTCAATGACTTCAATCCACTGACTTCACTGGGACTGCATGAGTGTAACTGAAAACAAAATTTGGCCCACAATAAAACAGTTGAAGTCAGATACTGTAGATGTTGCACACCATTGCTATATTAGTTATTTATATTGATTTAATATTCTGGTTTGTGGAACAATTAAAATAGCAGACATGCTCAAACATCCTAGCTCTCACCTATAACCAAGACAAACACATTTAGCCTGTTTCTTTTCTTTTTTTTTCTTTTTTTTTCAATTTCAGTATGTTCAGTGTACCAATAATGCTCTGATGCATTTCACTCTTGACTGGATACAGTGAGATTGCTAATCAGGATTACTTGATTCAGTCAACACTGATTTCAATAAAAAGACAAAAAAATTATCATAAATATAGAGAAAGTGCTGGCGGCAGTGACAGGTGATTAAAATCTCATTCACTTGGAATCAGCCTGATTCATGGTAGTCGAATAGAGGAAGTCTTCATATCAGCAGCAGATGATTATTATCTCACTCACTCCAAGTCACTTCTGATTGCACATGCACACACAAATTGGCACAAAGTAGATTCATGAACAACAAATCATCATGCAGGGGTCTGACCTCCATAAAATGAAGCTTTGTATAATAATTCTTCAGAAACAAGCAGATATAGGATGGATAATGCTAATTTACCAATAGGCATCAGCAAGTCAATCTATACTAAATATTCAGGATGGAGAGGAAATAAGTAGATGGCAATAAATTCTAATATTAAGTTGAAATACTTAGACTAATTGATTGGGTGCCTTTTCATACATTTAAAAACAGTTCCAATAATCAAAATTCAGGAAACTTACAATATATTTTATCAAGGTAATAACAGATAATTAACACATTGGGTAGTCCTGCTGATATGTGAACAAAAATGTGATTTGCTTATGCAAATAAGCTGTTTTAACTTTAGTAAATCTACACAACTATATTTAATATATAGTTCATGAGAGAGCTAACTAGCACAGTGGGTTAATGCACTTTTACTTCTAGACATCTGGAGTGAAACTTTAGTACTGGTGAAAAACAAACCGGATTTTGGTGGTCTAATCCAGTGATTTTCAACCAGTGTGCTGCGGCACACTGGTGTGCTACAAGAACTGTTTAAGTGTGTCGTGAAAATTTCATCAATCCCCGCCCCCCCGCCCAACTTCTTGCAGAGCTGGGGAGAGGGAAATTGATGAAATTTCACAGCACACTTAGATGATCTTGGGCTAGCTGGGGGCTCAAGCAGCAAGCTGCCTGAGTCCCTGCTGGTGTGGGCTTGGTCAATTTCCCCTTGCAGAGGCTTTGCAAAGCAGCTGTGGGAGGGAAATTGATGACCCTGCACCAGTTGGGATTCAAGCAGCCTTAGTTTAGTGCTTTCATGAGAAAGCTGCTTGTGCCCCCAGCTGACGCAGGATCATCAAATCCCCTTCCCCAAGCTGTGGCTCTGCAAAGAGCAGGAGGAGGGAAAATCTGACCCCAAACACAGCTCAAAAGAGTGTGCAAGGAGGGAAACCTGCTCTCTGGAGACACTTCCTTCCGTGCAAGTGATCAAGTAACCACTGAAATTTTCAGCTGTTACTCCTATCGTGGTGGATTTTCACACAGGGGAAAAAGTGGGTGTGCCATGAAATTATTTGTTTAGTTGAAGTGTGCTTTATTACTGAAAATATTGGGAACCACTAGTCTAATCCCAATCTCTAGTAGATGTTTTTCATGCCCTAAAACTACAGTTCCTCATGAGTTCTCATTTCTTCTCATGACAGGACCAAGACTGGAGTAACTAAGTGGTTGAAGGAAGGGGTTGAAAAGCATTATTATAGCTATGCTGGGAACTCTTTGTTGTATTTTGTATTAGTCAGCATAAGTGGTATAAACACCAAAATTAAATTTTTTTAAAAACTGGTATCGCATGCTTTTTTATTCTAAGTTTGAATCTCGATGTCTACAGACAGGATTAATGTAACACTCTCTCCACCCAACTTCATCACAGAAGCCCACCTCCAGGATTTCAATTAGTGCCCAGGATGATAATGGTTTTTGTGATGTAGGTACCAATTGCTAAAAACTGAAGTGAAACTATGAATTCTTTTTACACAGGCCAGTCATCAAACAGAAATAATTACATATGCTAACACTATGTGTAGGTATGTTTACATAATAATAAAATAATAAATAATAATAATAATAAAAATTATTTTCTTATTAATGTTATAACTTTCTCAAAAGACATGGGATGTTGCATTTAATTTTGCTTGGAAACTCAAATTATGCAGCCATGCATTAGAAAGCAAATAACCAGCCTGGAAGTATGTTAAACTAAAAACAAAATAATGTCATCATTCAAAGCATAATATCAAAGTCAACATATGTATCCTATGTGGTTTCTTTTAAGTGCTCAAATATACAAAACAGAAATAAATGTTATGAATTGTAAACAATGAATTAATACACTGTCTACTGTATGTATAAAACATACAATAAACCATCATAGCTATATAATCAGAGCAAGTGTTGATAGGAGAGCTTGTGTACAATACAGTTAAACAATTACAAGGTTTAGTGCTAGTTTGAAACATTTTTTTGCTTTAGATTGACAGTGCAATCAAACACAGTAGCAATGCCAATGTCAAAGTGCAAGTCAATATCTTAGTTAGATGTTGTCTAATAGAAATGAAAAACAGCAATTGAACATGAGGGAAGACTCACTTGAATCCCATGATCTGGCTTGTGTTCCAAGCAATTAAAGACTGTTGAATCAATGTGGGAGAAACAAGGCAAGATATTATTTAGTGTGGTCATGGCTCATAAAATCAACCTGTTGAAGGATGGAGAAAGGGAGAACTTTGGGGTGGTAACCAGTAAAAACCATTTCAGAATCATCTGGATTCTGTCAGCCTGACAGTGAATGAAGCTGTAGAGTTAAGGAAGTGACCCAGTAGTTCTAACACTAAGAAGAGATAATGTTCAATTCCCTTCAGTGTCTGCATCTGATAACACAATTATCCCCAGTCTATTTTTTCAAAGTCTCTTTGAACCTCTGACTCACCCCAAACAAAATATATTTGTTTTTGTCCTAACTACAAAGCTCTAAAACAACAAAGAGCTTTTGAAATATCTGAGAACATGCAGATATTTTTAAAATTTTAAAAACAAGTATACTTAAATCAACACAGTGCACTATTTTAAGTGTGGTAAATTTTTATCTGAGAGAAGTTGGAGGACAAAAATTTTAAAATCTACTGTTCAGGGCAGTTTCTCAGAATAGACAATCAATGGCAATCCATGAACTCGGAGGGAATTTTGCCTAAGGACTGAGTAAAGAAGCCAGGAATGCGCACTTATCATTAAGTTAAAATGAGCACTCTTTGCTGGAATGGAGAAAAAACTGTCAGTCCAATTACTCATTTTTTAAACAAATTGTATCTTTCTATAGATAAATATACCTGAATCATATGATTACTTTGGCTGTCTCTACACTTACCCCCAATTTAGAAGGGCCATGGGAGATTACTAATGAGGTGCTGCAGTGAATATGCAGCTCTTTGTTAAGCTAATTTCCCCCCCCGCAGCAACTTCGAAGCGTCAGACTTTGACGTACTGGCATGCATGTTTCGAGGAGTAAAGGGACTTCAAAGTAGTGCGGACACTTCGAAGTGCTGCAGCTACACACATGCTGGCACTTAGAAGTCTGACACTTTGAAGTTGCCGCAGGGGAAGATTAACCTAATGAAGTGCTGTGCAGTTGGGGGCAAGTGTAGACACAGCCTTTACATAGTAACTGCTGGTAGCATAAATCCCAGCGGTAGGCATTAAAGGGCTTGATTTTTCACAAAGGCCTCAGTCTCCCCTCAGCTTTTCTAAATGCAAATTTGCATCAGCAAAAAATTAAGACCAGGCCTAGGCCTTAATAAAAATTTGTTCCTTAATGCCTACTATTAGTACAGTAGAAAAACGTTAGCACGACCCAGATATACTAGAGTAATAAAATGTATCACACTGACTTATCTTTCTATTGGTTGTCCACTTCTTTTAATATGAGTCTAAATGCTATCAATTGTGGCACAGACAGATATCAAGATCGATAAAGTATGGCATTTTTGCCTGCAGTTAGTTGAAGGTACACAAAAATATGCACAAGAATGTCTTGCCACTTTTCAAAATCTAACCCTTCAGGTGTCAAACTATCAAAAATTACATTCCAAGTGTCTGAGGTAATCAGTATGCTCAAATTACTAACAAAATTTATGAAAAATGTATGCTGTTTATCTCAAAACAGCAAATTAGGGTAAAATATTTTTGCTCAGTAGACATTCTCCTGAAAGCATAGTAAGACACAACGAAAATAACATTATACCAAGCTAGCATTATGGATTAAGATCCTAATAACTCTAGAATAAAGACAAAGGAGTATGCAAACACTCTGTTTTCATTCTTACTAACAGTAAAAATTACTATTAATTAGAGATACAAATAAAAATGTAGGGGAATTTTTAAAACTGCTTGAGAAGGATTTTACCTAGTATAAACTACAATTGAGAAAACCTACAGTGCAATATTTAAATAACCATTTATATAAAGAATTAGATATAATATATCATGAGTTAATATGTATATTACCTTGAGAATGTAAATCAATAGTTAATTCTGCTGTATGCACAATTGTATTCTGTTACACTACTGTCTTTAGAATTGTTCATAGGATGAAATGCATGAAAACATGTATTCTGTACCAACAAGTAATTATTTTACATTCATAATTTTAGTTTTACTGGCTTTGGGCACAATCCAGCACTGAGAACCACAACAATGTTAGACTTGGATTTCCCTATAAGAGACACTGTGAAGCATTTTTGGAGCAAGTGGACTGTTTAATGTGGACTAGGTCCAAATCTATGTTCACTACCAAGCTGCATATCACCTATGAAGCTCACACACAAAAGAAAGTACTGTGACTGTGCAGAAGAGTAAGAGGGGAAGAGTAGGTGAATCTAAGCCCTCTGCTGGTCAGTCTACATGTGGTTCAAATGCGTGATTGCAAGCAACTGTTGCTATCAGGGCAACAATTTATTTCAGACTCCAAGCTGGAGCAATAAGAAATTTGCAGCCATTTTGAACAGAAGAAATGGAACAGAAAAGCAACTAGATAGTTGGTCCTCAATGATCACTCTGAATGCACAATGAAAACGCATAATCTGATTGCTGGGGCAGTTGTGCATCTACAGAGGTATGTATATATCCTCTATATACCCTACAGGACCGGTCTATCACTGATTCTAATGTATACAAATACGTAAAAGTCTACACCCATGGTGGAGGTACCTGTCTTGTTCTCTGTGCTTACTTGTCAGCAGTTGACAGCAAATAGGACTTCCATGCAGTATGGAAGAAACAGTACTTCAGCCTTACTCAGTAGATTGCGGGCAGCATGGGAACCTAGCGATTTTTCTCTCATTCTCTTCTCTGAGTGTTGCATCTATCAGCCAGAGGATTTCCTATTGTGGCCTGTGGTACTGGCACAAATATGCTTATCCATGCTGTATTCATTTCTCCAGGGTCAATGGTTTATACAGAGCTGGGCTGGGTACCCGCCAGCATTTCCAGCCACATCTCTCATTAGTTTGGGATGTGTTACATGGAGAGGGAGCTGGCCACAGCTCTAACCAGAAGGCCTTCCATTCTCACAACTGGTAAATCTGCAAACTGATCCTGAATAACAGAGCAGCTCTTCACTTTAATCCACAGTACTCAGAGGAGTGATACAAAATAATGTTTGATCCCCTTTCTATGCAGGGGTATCAGATTGGCCCCTATATCATATATAATGTAGTAGTTGGAAATTTACAACAGACTTTTTGATAACTATCAAATTCTACTTACATAATTAACTTTACATTACACCTTAATCCTGTCAATCAGAACACAGAGTTAGCTTAATCTAGACAGGAAGGATAGTAGGGAAAAATGAATGAACACAGCTGTTCTGAATTATGAAGTACTCTCATAAGCACCAGTGGTGGAAATCACACTTAGGTCACTTCCTCGACAATGAAAAAGAATGTAAAAATAAAAGCAAAGGAGGAAGTAATGAGACAGAAAGACATTTAGATACATAACTTCCTAAATATCTTAATCTTGTTTAGACCTGCTATCAAGTACCTATACTGTTTTGCTGTTTCTCTGAAATAAAATATTTAGTCTGAATGACAGAGACTATTACTCGTTGATAGTATTCATTTGTTCATCTGTCTACAATAGGATGTGGTCCTGAAACCCCTTATTTACATGAGTAAGCTTCAGTTACATAAGTAATCCTGACTCTCATGAGTAAGAGATGTGTAAGCATTTATGGATTTCCCATCATTGTAATGTACCCATAAAGCTCTTAAAAAGAGTTGCCCTACTGTCCAAAGTACAAGGAATTGAAATTTCCACTAAGATGCATTAGTTCTGCCTCAGGTACAGCAGCATGATAATTTTATTTAAAGAACCTAATAGTATGCATGTATGTGGGTATATTTTTAAGACAGATTTTTAAATTGTATTAGTAATTAAAATACTATTTAGTATAACAGTAGTCTGGTAGCATTCTAGCACTTGATAGTTACTGTAAGGCATTTATAACTATGTCTGGGTATCTCTGTTTGAGGATCTAGAGCTATGTCTAAATGGTGCCCTAACCTCAAAATAAGCTATGCAACATGCACTAGGCAAATTGCGTAGATTTCAAAATAGGCTAAACAGCACCCTATGCTGAAATAAAACGCTATTTCATGGCATCCCTGTACTCCTCCTGTGATGATTCAAGACAACAGGTACATTGCATAGATGCAGGAAGCTATTTTGGGATACTGCAGTGTTCCCAAATAGCTCCCACCATGTAAGTAATGTAATGTAATGTAATGTAAATAGCCTAGATGAGAAGATCAGTGTGTCCGGTGGAGATTTACTAATGTAGCTATAACTGTTTTTTTGTGTTTTTAATGGATTCCTTGGCCTTACTGTGTCATGCTGGCATTTTCTTTTTAATTTCAAAATAAGAGCAATTCTCCTAATTAAGAATTTTAATCAATATTTATTTGCTTCTAATAAATCATTTTTCCTGTATACCAAAAAGCGCTCAGTAGAAAAGACAGCTTTCTGTACTCTGTCCTAAAATTATACTGCCTGGATGAAGGGCAGTGATTTGGTAGACTCAGCTTGTTTCTAAAAAAGCAAACTATTTCTTTAACACAAACAAGCTTGGTCAGAGAACTGAATGTTGCCAGACTGCTCTTCACTATGGCCATGACTGACCCAGCATTCCCAGTTGGAAGGAATCCCAGTGGCTTTCCATAGACACATAAACAGAAAATACTTACAGGGGACAGTCTTGTAGAACTGATTCCTTAATCAACAGTTAAAGAAGGAAAATTGGATTTGCCCTATCACCAAAAAAAAAAAAAAAAAAAAAAATCAATCCAGGTTTGGTTGGATTATTTCATTTTAAAAGTATCTCCAAAATTTGACATCG
>NC_134143.1:48965000-48970000 GCF_033958435.1 Carettochelys insculpta | reverse complement strand
ACTTGGTCAGAAGTAATGTTGGAACTCACTGAGTAATTAACAATGAGAACTGGTGCTTAGTAATACCATTCGGACTGGATGAAGTTACCTTGCTGCCCACCAACACCTCACGAACCACAGAAGGGCTGCACAAACACACAGAGGAAATCTTAATCAAATCTGGATTGGTAAATAGCATTCCTGCCAGTCCACACAATACCAAGACCAATTCAATTTTACTGGTTGTATTCAAAATAAAAGGCACTCACATTTATCCACCATGTGTTAATAACCCTACCCCAACTCTTTTTGTCACCTAACTAAGTTGAGCCTTCTGTGCAGACACAAGTACAGCGAGCAAAACCAGGGTGAATGTACACAAAACCAAGCAGTAGCACATTCACCTTTTAAATGAGGGAATGTTCCTTCTTTGTATCTGCAATCAAATCAATTTTTTACTTTACATGCGTCATAGTCAGATGAATCCACCCAAAAATGAATCTGGATATTTGCATTTCAATAAATCGCCTAATGTCTAAATTAATTTTGGGTTCCATTTCCTTTTAATTTTTATAGAAACTTTAATAAAGTTCAATCAGAGTTTTAGACGGAAATTATTGTTTGTATTTCTACTTTTCAAAAAGCCTGTGATACACTGTTTAAGGATTAGGCCATGTCTCTTTCCCCCAATCCCTACTCCTTCTTTATCATTAAGGCCAAACAGTTTTTAGTGTGTTGAATACTGCTAATCGCTTACCCCACCCCCCATGGCTTTGTTTCAGTCAAAATAGCTTCTTTCAGCTGCAGCGCAGAGAGGGAGAGCTGTCTCGGCAAATGAACTGTTCTTTCTCACCAGATGTGTAACCGTGTTTCGTCTTTCACTATAGACAAGCTGGAGCCGACTTCTTCCGCTAGCCAGGCCTATGCTACATGTCTTACAACAACACAAATGTAAGCCCCTTCCTTTCCACACATGTTAAACTCATTTTCTAGTGAATTATTGGGAAAACATAACACTATCCTTACTGCTGTTTTCAGATGATGCAGTTTACTTTATACACTCCTGATACCACAAGCACACAATACTTGGTTCAGCATACTTTTCTGGCTGTGAAACTTTTGCTGAAGGAATCACAATTTTTTTATTTGCCTATGTCTGAAATTTACTAGAATATACAGAGTGTGCAAAAGAAATTCTTTCCCTTCCCACTTAACAAATACCATTAATGCTCTGTGGATTTTTTTGTGTCTGAAAAGTGTCAATTCAATCAGAGAACAAGAGTCATAAGTGAATATACTATTTTTAATCAAATAAGATAATATATCAATTAATCAATATTTTTGTTTAGTTTGACATATTAATGAACCAAACCAGTTTCCAAAATAGTCAAACTTACAACTTTTGTAAAATCCAGAGCAAACCTTTGACCTATAAAATTTTTTAGCTTTGTTTTTTTCTTAAACTGTAGTCTGATCTTTAAGGTATTAATAATTCAAATATAATGTCCTATTATATATCGTTTTGACCACAAACATTTTTGTGAGATTTGCTATTAAGATAAACAAACAAGAGGGGCTTGTATTCTGGCAGCTTGACTGAGGTGAATGGTTCTCATTTTCTTAGAGTGTAAGCTCTGGAAGCTCTGCCAAGCACAGGTTAAGCTCTCCGAGTTTTCACTTCCTGTAGCCCTGCTTGTCAATCACTTCCTGGCATCTGCAGTGACAATTTCCATCGTTAGAGCTTGGAATTTCCATCTCCTCCAACATGTCTCCCACTGCCACCCTCGCCCCTTGGACTCCCATGTCTAATACATTATTTACCATCTTTCAAAAGTAACTAGATACTGTTGCATCTGTGTTGATTCAAAATACACTCATCTAAAATACCAATTCTTTACATGTTTATGTTATAAAAAGCCTTCATTCTAACAGCTTATCCTGCTTTGTTTCATGTGCTTTTTTCATTATCCACTGTCCGATAATAATTATTTACTTCCTGTATGCATGCGTACCAGAACTCTGAGTTTGAAAGATTTTTCCATAGCCTAATCCAATTCATCAAAGGCATCCTAACAAAATTATAGGCTCTGGCAGTATCTTTGCTTTTCACCTGATAAGGCTGTAACAGAAGCATAGGATGGTTTGTATCAGGATACTTCTTGTAGTATAGTTTTTGACAGCTTTGCTTAAATCCCTTCCCACTCTTTTCCTTTCTCACAAAGACATAATACTTTATTATTCCTTTGCAAAACAGTGCTATAGATGCACTTAGCTTCATAGAAATAAGCAAGTATATTACACAGAAAAAAGAATGTTACAAAAGTCTCATCTAACACACTTGGGATTTACTGGAGAACAATGGTTTTAAAGATGTGTATGAATGCATTCCACTGCTAGCAAAGAACCTAAATATTTAGGCAATTTAACTGTGAGTTGCTATGATGGTTAGGAATATAGATTCAGACTGAAGGATATAAACTGCATAATACTAGTAAATTGGGCTTTTTAAAAAATGGCAGAGCAGTATCTCAGATCACTTCCTTTTTAAAAAAATAGCATTTTCCATATTTCTGGATTTTATAGCTTTCCATCACGTGTGGTTTGGTTTTGCCTCCATTTAGTCTATATTTTGTGCAAGTATATGCACTGAAGAACTAAAAAATGTGATAGTACATATCTTTTGCCTCCAAAACACAAGGTCTGGTAGCTTACTCATAAACAATACAGAGATAGTCACACCTGTGCACTTGAAAGCCAAAGTGACAGTCTCCATCCAAAGATGGATCCTTTGCATCCACAAATCTAAAATATGCTATATTCTTGAAATCGTTGCCCAGCTTCCTACAAAAAATTACAACGAATATCTACACAGAAATGTCACAGTTTTAAAAAATGAACTTTGAACTGAATACCACCTCATGAAGTGCAAGCAAAGTAAATAGAACAGCTGAGTGAATCCAGGGCCTATTCTGCAATAAATTATGTGCATATCTTAAAGAGAACTATAAAGAAAAAAAATTTACTCTAAACTGTCCTGTTTTCAGCACATTATGCAGATGAAATGACAACTTGTCATTTAAGAAGTTAATAAACAGTCACCATTTTGCAGGTTATCCAAATGCTACTGAATGGAAAACCTTGGATCCCTAAATGATGTGTAATTAAAATTATTTAAAAAATCCTCCTTGACAGGCCAGGGCTTAGCCAAAATGTAAATGACATTAAAGAAGACAATGAATTTAATTTTATTTAATGTCCCTTTTTGCAGATCCTCATTTACATAGCATTTTTAACAAAAGCGTTGACCTTATAAATGCTGGCATTTGTACAGCTTCTGCAGAGTTGGATTTAATCATGCTTTCGCAAAGCCATAAGGGAAAAAGCTTTAAGTTCTCTGGTTGGATATGGAGTAGGAATAAAAACATTGGGACTGGTCAAATGTTTATCCTTCTTGCTTCTGAAAACAACCTGACAAGAAGATGTAAAGGTCTAGGGAATAACCCATTGCTGTTTGTAAGGCTTCGTAATAATCATACATAATCGTTTGGAAATATAGCTAATAAAAAATATAATGAGTGTTCAGCAAAATCGGCATTAGGCCCAAATTACATGATATTAATACTTGAACAGGTGCAGAAAGGCGCTTTAAATGAGGTAAATGAATAAAATGTCCCACAGCACAACTGTGTGCACTGACAAAAAGTCAATCACATGAATAATTCAATGACTAGGACTGCCAGCAAAGGTCAGCTTTCTTTGACCTTTGTGACAGGAAGTGAAAGGAAACACTGTTGACTAAAAAAACTCCAATCAGTCTTCAGCTACTGTTCTACAATTGTTTTAAAGGTGTAAACTTAGAGTATAAATGAATTAATGGTATTTACTGGAAACCCAAAATATAGAAGTAAACTTGAGGGTCAACTCATTTTACTCAAGATAATAGGAAATTACAGACAATGAAAGGTTAAATGGGGAGAATGCATTTCTACAAGCAAGGTCAATTATGTATAAAATCTGAGGTCAGTTGAAAAGTATTTTAAGATCCTACACAGTTGAAATTTTGTAACAGCTGTTAAATATGACAAAACTTTTTTCCCGCAAAAACTAAAGCTGTTCCAAACTCTGTATGAAAGAAATGGGATAAACAGATGTCTGGCTTCTATACAGGAAAGTAGGACACACTTGGAATGATAAGTGTCCTAAACTCTATAGAATAATGCCAGATTTATTGGGGCAGGGGGGCATTTACTACCCACAGAGATGCCAACTAGCAGTATGACTGTGATAGTACCATCTGGAAAAACGTTGCAGAGCATGCTATCAGTAATATGTTGCAAACACATTCAGTGTGCACAAACAGATCTGCCATTGCTTTTACTAGTGAGTTGCCGCTTAATGTTTTCATAGTAATGTAATCCTGTCTTCCCGTGTTCCTCCACAATCAGTCTTTTCAGTTTTCAACAGTTAGATACTGCACCTTCATATACATTCAAGCTAAACAAGGAAAGGAAAAGTCAGGAGGATGTATCTTACCAGGAATTTCTATATCTTCTAATAAAATATGTTATGATGGCATGGAAGAATTATTTTTGTGCACAGTGTGGTTTTGGTTTAGCAGTTACAGTGGTATCCTGTAATCATTTACAGCCATTGGAATGTATGGGTGAAATAGGATAGATTTATCTGTTCATAGTAGTGATACGTAGACAATGGGTGTTCCTAATGAGGAACATCTGCTTTTGTGTTTTCCCAGAAAACATTATTCCACTATGAAAATGATACTCCCATCCTTTTCAGCAATACCACAAAAAAAAATGGTCTTTTTCCTTTCTTGTATTTGGTTTTCTTTAGGTCAGTCCAATCTCCCAGGGACCCTTTTTCTGTGGCATCTCTTTACTGACCACACTATATGTTTTTTTTCCTTTACTACATAAATAATTATATTCATGCAGTAATAAAAGCTTTTTTCCTTAGCAATGCTTCATGAAGAATATCTAGTAAATGCAAATTAAAATTTTCTG
>NC_134143.1:48955000-48960000 GCF_033958435.1 Carettochelys insculpta | reverse complement strand
GAATGCTGCCTGGCTAGAAAGTGAAACCACCAAAGCCATTCTGGCTTGCAAGGACTTCTTTGGCGCAAAAGGAGCCCATATCCTATTTTAATGTTTCAAGCTTGTAAGCTATGAGGACAAGGCCTCCTCTAGGCAGCAGGTGCACTTAGCACATGCACAACATTAAAACTGTATGTTAAAAAATTCCTATGTTTAATTATCTATTTCATAGTACAGTTACCTGCCAAATGACAATTTATCAACCTCTGGCTTTGTCCCTCTCCCCTCTCTCACTGTCAAACAGGAGGAAAAGGCTGAGAAGCACCTAAAACCTTTCAGATGCATGAATGTTTTGTCCAAATATGTTCCTTAATCTCCTCACTGTGAATTTAAAATCCAGATCTCAATTAGTAGTATTTTCACTTTCTTTTGGTGTGAAGTAAACATGCAACGTCAATTGGAAATATGCCCAGTAAAAACTAAAATTGTTTCCCAAATAGCAAAGAGAGAGAAGTTTTTTAAAAAAGAGAGACAGAGAAAACAAGCAAGGGAGAAATGTTTGCAGATAAACCAATTAAGCCTTCAATCCCCGCTTCATTCTTACATTTTAGCACCTCTTCTTTCTTGCCATCACGCTATCCACATTTATACCTAGTGGACCTGATTCTGCAGACCTTGCTCAGGCAAAACTTCCACAATAGCCAGGGGGAGTTTTGCCTGACAAAGTCCACAGGATCTGGCCCTGTGCTTTGCAGCCTTCATAGGGACCCAGTAGCACATGGTCCCCCTCCCTCCTTCTGCAACAGACATATATATGGATTTATCTGCCATTGTCTAACCTGATTTTTTAATTTACATTATGAAAAACTGTGTCAGAAACACTGCAACTGAAAAAAATGCATAAAAACAATTTTGTGGTAACATGTTATTCCAATTAGAAGCATTAGAGCTATACTTTATACACCCCTTGGGGTTTGGATTAACTAGCAGCACCAAAAGAAACATTATTGTCATAACCTTAGCTAATGCACAAAGCTTGCCTCGGTTTTGGACAGAGGAAAGTGCCGTTTGGACAGCACTGGCTTCCAAAAGTTTCAGTTACAACATTATTAACTAAAGCCTTTAAGTCGGACCTTCGACAATTCTCTGCCGTTACGAAGGGAGCCTGCATACTTTTTGTTAAGTTTGGAGCTTGTTACGTGCTCGTTACAAGTGCTTTATTGCCCCTGCTCATGCAGAGACTGATCCAAGCCTGTTCTTTTTCCAAAAGCAATAATATGACTGCGTTGTGCGAACGACACGGGTATTGGCAGCAACAACGTCCATGTGGCATGACAACACTTTTGCTAATATCAATACTTTCAACGCCACTACTAACAACGCTGCACTGGGCTGACCAGCTCTGGGGCGAGCAGCATTTAGTGCGCGCGCGAGAAAGAAAGGCCCCTGGCTGGCCCACCGCGGCACACCGCGCTGCGGTGGGGGGCTGGCCTGGCTCTAAGGGACATGCTTCCAAAGAGCGTCTGCAGAGCAGGTTCCGGTGCCTGTCGGAGTAGGCAGAGAACCGTTTTTCTGCCCAGACCCGAAGTGCCTCAACGCCCCGAGGAATCCCAGCAGCGCGCGCCGCAATATGGTTCTGACTGGATGATATTTGGGGAGAAAGTGCTAATGGGCAATCTGGTGTTTATTTTGAAACTGCTAACAATGATTTTTCCTTGGTAAAAAGGCAGTGTCTGGGACACGCTTGAGTGGGTTTTGAGCATAGGCTCTAACAGATGGTGTGGAGCTATAGGTGCGCTCGCGCCCCTCAGCTCCTGGCTCCTGCTAGACTGAGGCGGGGGTGGGGGGGGGCTGTGGTGCCTGACCGGACTCTCTGAGCAGCACTAGGCTGCCGCGGGGGGAGAGGGGTTGTCGCGCTCGCCGCTTCTCCCCCTCCCCCCGGAGAGAGCCCCAGCCTCGCCCGCTACTTCTCCCCCGCCCCCCGCCACCGGCTCCTCGGGAGAGGTTTCCCGCGCTCGCCGCTCCCTCCCCCCTCTTCCGCCCGCTCAGCGGCGGCGAGTTCCCTGCTCCTACCGCCGCCCGCCACCGCCTGCGTCTGGGCCCCGACTCCCAACGCTGCCCGGGCCTGCGCAGGGCCCAGCCCCCGAGAGCGCCTCCTTCCCGCCCCACCGCCGAGCCCCTCCAAAGGGAACGTGGGGCGGTAAAGCGACCCGACCCCCCTCCTCCCCGCCGCCGCTGCCCGGGGTCCCCTGGTAGAAGCAAAACCGCCTTCCCGCTACTTCTCGCCATGGCCTGCCTCCCCCGCTCGGAAACCCTATCACCGGTGGCCATGCCGGCCGCGCTGCCCTCTCACCCCGCCGCCACTTTGACACTTACTTCATTTCCAGTGGTGTGTTGACAGGGCCATGGCTATTACCCTTGTTATTTTAAATTAAAGCCCGCCTCGCCAGCCCCAGCCCCAGCCGCCGCGGGGGGGGGGGGGGAGGCCCAGTTGCAACGGTCACCCAGCGCCTCATAAACAGGCATTGTTTGGCAAGCACGCCAGTCCGCTAGGTCCCCGCAGACAGAGCAGGCGGGCGCTTGGGCTGGGGCTGCAGCGGGCCCCGCCGCTTCTGGCCATTGTTGCTGTTCCTCTGACGCATGCCCGTATTTATATGTGATTTATTTTTTATTTTGTAGCACAACCCGAAATCCATAAACTGTCGGTTCAGCGCCATTGACTCTTTGATCAGTGACTGGGCGATTTGCTTTTCCCCTCCCGGCAGCGAGGAGAGGAGAGCTCGCAAGCCTTTATCTGCAGCACGTTTGTGCCGCGAAGGTACGAAGCTGGAGGGCCAACCCAAGTGCACTTAAAATGCATCCTCTGTACTCTTTGGTTCAGCAGCCTCGCAACTTAGAGCCGCCTCTTAATTAGCCCGCTCCCGCGATTTCCGAAAACATTTAGCTGCTCTGTACAAAGGAAATAAAGCCACATTGTCAACTCAAGAGCGCTCCAGAGTTTAAAAGGGGCTTCTCTGTAACCTATTGAAATAATCACTGAAGGATACAACGCCTTCCTCTTTGTCAGAGTGACAGTAGCTCGCCTGTCAGCTCTGTTTCTGCTCTAAAAGGAAATCACACTCTTGTGCCGCGGGAGGCATTTAAATCGAATCCTATTTTGGTCAAGATAAGTACAAACTTTTTAGGGAGGTGAGGAAGGAAGTCTGCGGGAAAAAAATAAAAAGAGACCCTAGAACTGTGTGCTGACTGGGAGTGGGGGGTGGCCGCTTATTTGTGCTGGGGAAGGGAAAAAATAAGACCTCTGCTCTGAGCTTTGGGTCTTAAAAGTTAGCAAAATGTATATTGGAGAAACTCTTCTCACACGAGTGTAACACGCACCAGTTAAGTTATATGTTAAAATGGCGTGACTCCCGAGTAGTTTTAATGGCTATATCTGTAATCTGATTTTCAGACCACTGTAATTCTCCACACACATCCCACCTACTCCCATCGTCAAATGTTTCTTGGTGAACAAAAGTTGAACATTATCAAACGCTAATAAATGGTATTCTGTCTTTAATTGATATGTCATAGTACTGAAGGCATGTAGTCATCATCGGAAAAGTTGGCCAAGACAAGTTAAATAATTTTAATGAGGAACTGCTTGTAATTATGTTATTTACAAGGTATGACAGAGATTGGAAGAAGAAACAGAAGCTGATCTCTGGGAAATGGACGGGTTTGGGTGACCCCTGGAGCATGGAGTTTGAATTATGGAGGTGGCGGGCTGAGAGGTGAATATGGACTAGAAGAGAACAAGATGACTTTTCACCTCAAGACATTTAACTTTTAAATCCAAATAAACGTCTCAGTGTTACTAGATCATCACATTATAAAAGAGGAGGACAAATCACACTGCTTTAAAATCACACTGCTTTAAAGGTGTGGAGAAGGAAGTACTGACTTTGCCCATCTGGGAAAATATATAAAATAAGTTCCAGAAAGAAGTCTATATAAAATAAACTTGGGGCAACTCAATAGCCTTTTCTCCTTTACCATATATTGCTAAAATTAATATGATTAAAATTTGACTCAGAGGCCAACATTTAATGTTATATGTACTACCTAGGGTAGTAACAATGCACCTTGTTTTCTGTTCTAAATATTTTCCAGTAATAGGGAATTTTAATTAGCATGACAAATAAACTAAAAGAAAAATAGACACAGTAGTTCAATTCAAGTACCCTGACCTCTGAAATGAGACTAAAATACAAACTCAGGAATGTAAACTGTTACCAAAGCTTAAAGTTTCTCACCTGTTTGGTCATTGAATCTATTAGACGAACGTACAAATCCTGTTCTGTTCTAACTCCTGAGAGGAAAAAAAATAGAGACAAATTCTTATTAGAATTACAGTAGTGAACCACCCAAATTACATAATGGACATCAGAGGTCAGTCAATTAAGTGCTATGACCAATATATCAAATCTTATCTGCCTTTTTTTAAAGAAAATTGAAAGAATTTTAGTCAAAGGTTATTTAGCAACAATGTTGTTGTCAAGTAGATTACAACCGAGGGTTCATATTTCAGAAAATATGAAACACTTCCATTGAGTCAGATAGCGCATTTCACATTTTCATTTTGTTGGTCTTTGTGATCATTATTTTCAAGAAACCACTAAAGATACATTATCATGTTGGATGTTTTATTGACAAATAGTGTTATTTCAAACGTTTATCTTATATTTAAGGAATGTTTTGGTTTTGATAAGGAATCGGCCACATCTGTTCTATGCAGGACCTCACTGCAATTATCATTAATTTGCAAAACTGAAAAAGTCACTTAAAAGTGATGTTCTTTTGGAGCAGCTATTGATTCCCCTTTTTTACTTTCCACTTCAAGACCAACCGGTTAATCATGTGAAGTAGCATTGACTTATTGATCGTTTATGTTTTGTTTTCCTTATATGCCATGAGAAGATTCCTGTTTACATCCATGTAATTTTAATCTCAAACTCTTTTATTTATGTCCTTTTAAAACC
>NC_134143.1:48852500-48950000 GCF_033958435.1 Carettochelys insculpta | reverse complement strand
CTTAGAAAAGTTAGTCATGCAGAAGGTGTGTGGATTTGAATGAGATTTGCATGCTGCAGCCAAGACCTCCCGAAGTAACGACCCTCCTCCTTCTAGTGTGTGAAGTATTCCTTTTGTGTGAATTTACGGGGTGAGGCTTCAATGATCCCCCGCAAATTTGCATTTAAATAGCGACATCAAGCGATTCGCGTGCCACACACCAGTGGGCTCCCAGATGTCAAGCCGAAGTCAGTCAGATGGCCATTGCCCAGCTGTCCTCCTAAACATCATACCAGAGCATGCAGTGACCTTAAAGGGACAGAGCCCTCCCTTGCGTTCCCACCCTGCCGGCTCCTGAATCTGAGCATCTTCGGTTTATTCTTTCCGCATATCCCCGTGTTCAGACAACATCTTGTAAAGCAAATCTCCTCCTCTACAATAAGTCAAGTGCAAGATTCCTATCCTCCTGGTCCCATGTCCTAACCCCACACCGCGTAATAACCCATAATCACATACTGTACAGGGCTCTCACCGATTAGAATTGATAGCCTCATTTCCAATGCTGTGATAGGATTCTCCTCAACTTGATTATTTTTTTTTCCTAGGGACAATTCTCCTGGGACTATTATCTTAATCATTTCAAATTTTGGTCCTGAAAGGCTGTACAAGGTCCTGTACATTCCGATGTTTTAAATCATGCCACTTCCCCGCACGCACGTACTGAGCAGTAAAATGCAGCCCTGGTCTGCATGCTGCTCGCTCCCTGTGCTGCCCCGTGCCTTCTGCAGCGTGCGGGAGCTGCCTTTCCCCAAGAAACTTTTTTCTTTTCTTTTTCCCAGTTGAAAGTTCAGCTGGGAAACTGCAGAAGTGATGACTAGGCTACTTCCAGGCTTGTCCTTCGCTAACTTACGACTGGTTTCTGAAGGGGGGCGAGCGTAGAATGAGAATCAAACTTGCCAACATTCATTCTTCAATTTTATTGTTTTAAGGCGCCTTCATTATTAACGGGTTTGGTTACAGGAGGCGTAATTGCTGGCTGATTTAACCGAAACAAATCTCTGCTAACTCTTTTTTCCTGTGTTTCCGAGGAGTTATAAATTCGCCTCGCAGGTATTTGTAATATATCAATGGCATTCGCAGGTAAAGGAGATTTCACGTGGAGGGGAGTGATGGGGGGTTGACCGCTGGCTAATATTTTAGAATTCAGTTTCCAGTGTAATTACTCAGCCACGGTTTTAATTAGCAAATCACGGTGCCGTTTTTAACGTTGCAGAGAAAGTCTGAACTCCTCCGGTAGTTCCAGCACGAGGTGTTAATGTAGCAAGCAACCGGATAAGGCAGAGGGAATCATTCCGCGACACCCAGGGCTGGAGTCTGAGGCTCCGGGGCTGCAAAAGACATGTGGTCTTTTGCTGCGGGCGGAGAGGTTTGGCGGCCCCTGTTCCCAGTTACTCTCTCCTCTCCGGGAGAAGAGACAAGCCCGGAGATGCTGTGAAGATTTCAAGAGCTGGAAGTGCAGTCGACCTACCTGGCTGTGTTTCTTCCCTCAGTCAAACCCCTCACTTCCTTCCAGACCGCTCACAACCCCAACACAAAGGGCAAAGTTAAAGGGACAAACAAGCAGATCGGTGTAAAGTGAACGTGGGGCATTTAAAAATGTCCGTGTGCTAAATCGGCCCATACAGCTAGTTGTGCTGGACAGGGTCAACGCTATCACGGATCTCAGAAACTAGCACTGGTTGTTGTCTAACTAGCCTCGCAATTTGTTTGTTTTAGTTATTCAGATGCTTGACTTGGATTCAGACTCTTAAACATGCAGAGCATCAGGTAAAACCCGAATGAAGATAAATACGGACGACATGTACTTAATCAAATAAGCCTCGCCCTACAAATTGTCAAAGCAATAATAAAAATAATTAATAATAGACAAAAGTAGGTTTCTGTACGTATACTGTATGCCTGTGTTGAGTGCCAAACATTTGTCCTTCCTTTCTGGTGTGCCCGAGAGAGAAAACACCTGTACGAGGGTTTTTTGTAACTAATTTAGTTAATTGTAACGTGAATTTTATCCTAAAGATGTTTAGGATCTAGAGGAACACACCTTTGTCTGTTTGTCCCTCCCTTTCCCCACCTCCTCCTGGAGACGGAAAAAGGATGCGGAGGACTCGAATTAAGTGTGGTGCTGGGATATCAGCGAAAGGGAAGGAAAGGCAAACAGACACCTTTTAAAATATTAGGTGAGTTTCATTAAAAAAAACCCGAGTCTGAGCAAGGATGTTTAATTCTGCAAGTGAAGAATTTCTAGTTCAGAGGAATCACGCGAAGGGGATGAAGTTTGATAAACAGCGCCTCCTGGGGTGGAGAGGAGAGATTTTCATCTCATATCAGATTTAGATCGCAAGGAAAAACGATCACACTTCATATTCTTATTAGGGATAATGAAGTCGTATGTTTCCCTTACGCTGCTTCCGAAAATCTCATCGTTGCGGGACTGCAGTTTTGGCTTTCTTTTTAACAGAGCTTCCTAATCATTTAGCTCTACTTGAGAAACGGGACATGGAGAGGGCTGCGTAAGCAAGAGCTGTAAAGTAATTGTAGCATTCTTACATTTTCTTGCATTGCACAAACACGTGTGCCAGAAATACGATTATTTTGTTCCTGTGTCTGTCTAGCTGGCATTCAAAAGTGCAGTTTGCACCTTTCGAAATATATAAAAAGTCATTTCATTTGGCAAATAACGTGCATGGCATGAGAATACCGTTATTTGTGAGTAAACAACCTGTTACTCTGGGAAATCATATTTTACACCAAATAACGTTTAGAAGCGGGGTCCTTCCATTGTCTGGTATCCGAAAGTTTTTAAATTTAAAAATCCAACATGCCTTTTTTAACTTAAACTTTTGCTAGAGCTACATCGTGCGGGTGACTCTGGCGGTGAAGTGCCCAGGAAAGAGGGCTTTCTTTACAGATAAAACCAATCATGTGCGTTGATTGCAAATCAAAAGCAGTGTCGTGACACATTTGCACAGAGGTCCACCTCCTCTAAAACTGCTGGTCACAATGAGCACTCCAAACCAGAAATCAAACGCAGACGCGGAGAGAGAACTGCAGTGACCATGTGTCATTCTCTCACCATCTGAGCACTGTACGGTCCGTATCTATTTATTTGTCAACCAAAAAAACTTTCCCGAAAGAAGTTTGCAAATCCACTGGTTCTCCCTACGCTACAAGGAAACTATAAACTGACCCAAACTGAACAAACAAGGATCGATCAGATAAGTCCAGATATTATAATTGGCTTTAATTAAACACACTTCGTTCTAATTAACTCTGAAATTTTAGCATGCTTTGGGACGTTAGTGTCTGATTTGATATTGTCAGTCCAGATGTCCTAATAAAATTCAATCCTCCACTCAAGACTTCAATATTCACTAAGAACAAAATGCAAATTAAATGTGAAACCTAAAGTATCGCCAAAGGTACAATCAAGAAAGGTGTCTCAAAACTTCTCACTTTTTATTACGCAGTAGTTAGAAAATGCAGATTACATCCTAATAAGACCTCGCCTGAATCATATAAATCTTAACTCTTTCATGCTCGAGGAGTTTCTCTCGCTGATGTTCTAACCTAGAGGGGGTTGGTAACATAATACCCCAATATGCAGTCAAACTCTTGATAACAATGACAGCGTTTAAAAGAGTCTGTCTGCTTAATTCAGAAATGAATGAAGTCCTCGACATCCTGCCAGCCTGATTTTTGGACAGTTGTTAAATTAGGCTCACAAAAGTTTCACCTACGGACAACTAACTACTTTGCAGCCAGAGCCAAATGCCCAGTAGGTGTTCCAGGCCATTCTGTAGGATGCGGACTTCCTATCCTGTGCACATAAAGGAAGTCGTAGGCAAAAGTCCGGCCCTATGGCTGGTTCAGCCCGCGCCAGTAATTAAATAAACTGGTAGGGGACATTGAAGTGATATGACAGTGAATTAAAGAATGAAAACAGTACTCCTGTCCTTGAAGAAGAATGGGCGAAGGGCCTTCTTTCTTCGAGCACTAGAGCTTTTGACATACTTAGAATTTCTTTGTGAGCAGTAGCTGTCTTTAAATAATTAAAACCTTAAAAGCAGGTCCATGAGCTGGAAAGTTACACGACAGTCTTTCTCTGCAAAGCCTGTTAGAGATACAATTTAATGGCTGTTGGACAGTTTACCTTGGCAAATGTCACATCCTTGTTTTACTCCGGGTTCTTCCAAGATGAGAACATCAGAACCTCTGCTACCTCTGCTAAATGTACATCCCAGAATAAACACCGCTAAAAAGAAAGCTTTTCCAGCACGGCCCATTTGTATGTTTTCCATACTAATGGACTCACTTAAAGCTGTTGCTAATTTAACTTTTTAAAAAGGCCACACTGTGGTGATTTGCATTTTCTTTAGGATATTGAAATGAAGGGAAAACTGCTGGGCGGTTAGGCTGCCCACAGCATAGCTGGGGGCCATGCAGAAATAAAAACAGATAAAGAAAAGAAGAAAGAAAGAAACTGGCTTCTCTTCTAGACTATTAATAAGCAATTTGTCCCGCTGAAATTTACATTGCAAAGAAAAACGTGTCCAAGCGTTTGTCTGCTGTTTGAGTTCTGTCAGCGCTGTCCAGCCTGTGTGGTAGATGGACACGTTTTGCCATAACGCTGATTTATGAGCCCGCTTGAACTTTCAGTCCTCATAACTGTTAGGCAGGTCCAGAGGCACAAGGCCAGGCTGACCATTTATTAGCGTATGCGCGACCCCCTTATGTTGTTCTGGCATCTTTCGTTTCAAAATGGACTTCTACTGCCCCTTTAAACGTTACCTGGAAGCACGGATGACTAGCTGAGCAGTTAGGGTTCAGTTCAGCCCCGGCTGCTAAACATGCAACACGGTTGTGAAGGTTATTTTCAAATCAATTTAGTAGTTGTTAGGAAATAAATACATTCTAGTTTAGGTAAACAACAAGTGCTGAGATCGACATTTCTCTCAACAAAATTTCCCTCCTGCAGCAGAGAAAGGAGTTGGCTAAACTCTAGAGTGGGGACGGTGTGCCATCTACAGGACAGTTTCGTTTGCATTTACAGCAGGCATGGCAAACCCCGCGTTTTTCACAAAACACCCTTCTCGTATTTTGATTGCTGTTTAAGTCACTTATAAAAATTACTTGACTGTTTCTTTGTGCCATTTTGGTTATGAAACATTGATTACTTGCTATTTGAACTTTTGAGCGCGATATTAAAACTTCTAAAAATAATAAAGGCTTCAGCCTTGCCTACAATTTTTAGACATTAGATTAAAAGATATGAAATGTAAAGATAATGCAATTTGATTTGTTAGTCTAACTCTGCGATTTGAGAGTTGATGTCCCCAAAGACTAGGCTAGCTTTTTCCCTTTATTTATTTTTATTAAAACATCAATCTACTCTGGAGCTAGGTGAACTCAGTTTCACCTAGAGAACATAAAATTCTCCATACCAAGGAAATAAGCACCTTTCATAAATCAACAGTATTCCTGACAGATCGATCAATTTTTGGTTGTTAATCCGAAAGGAGGAGTTTTAATTGCTTCTTGCGTTTCAGTTCAGGCACCTTGGCATTTCAGCCCCTTCAGTGCTCGACTCTGTCTTCTTTGCTTTTGTATTCGGGAAAAAGGCAGATTATTCGGCTACATAATCGCCACTCCCGAGTTTGTGCATAGGATTCAAACCCGCTCGGATTCATTACCTCCCACCCAAGCTCTGAAATCTCTAAACAAAGTAACTGCGGGCAACACGCAGTGTCTCGGCGACGGAGAGTGCAAAGAAACGTCCACCCGGAAACAAGCACTTAACGTTAGTGGAAAGTAACGGCCAGGTACGGTACAGAGTATAAGCGTGTAGGTGTAACCTGTTTGAGGGAGGCAGCAAATGGACAGCAAGCAAGTAGCCTAACTCTGCTGCCCCGTTGGCTCCATCTGCCCCAGCTTAATTGTGCTCCGGGGAGTCCCTCCTGGCAGCTCGGATTTTACCTCTCCCGACCTTATCACCCTGAGTGCAACTTCCCCGATGACTTGGGCAGAATCGGACCCGGCGCTGAGACGCCGCGGTGATTCTCACTCACACGCACTCAGTCTCTCTCTCTGTCACACTCACCCACACACCCACTCACTCACACACACACACTTTTTCTCGCACACTCACAATCACTCACACACATTCACTCACACACACCCCCCACTCACACACGCAACCCAGTCGCTTACCTTTCAGTGCTAATTAGGCAACAGGCGGGCTCTGCTGCGGAGCGCCCCCGCTCCGAAAGGAGGGCCGGGTGTATTGCGGAGGAGCGCTGGCTGAGGGAGTGCGGGTGTGCGCTGTGCTCTTTAATACATTATTTGCCCTCCGCCAAGCCCGGGAAAGCTCCGTGGGGCAAAGGGCTGCGCAGCGCTCAGCTGTGCGCAAGCGCCCCCCGCCGGTGTGAAGAGGAGGGAGGCGGGCGCAGGAGGCGGGGGCCGGCAGTGGGAGAGGCGGGAGGGGAGGAAAAGTTTGGGGCGCTGCCCCGGGGCCTGCGGGAGCGGCGGGGGGCGCCCGGCAGCAGGTGTGAGGGATGTGGCAGCCGGACGTGTGCACTGGGGCAGGACGCTGCGGCTGGGCTGGAGCGGGGCTCTGGTGAGCGGACGCGGGAGACGAGCGGGGCCGGGGCCGGCCTCTGGCTGCGGGAACGGCCCCCAAGCAACTTTCCCAGGGAAAACTCTCCGCCCAAAGGGGCAAATCCCGAGCCCGCCCGCTAGGGCCGCCCCCGGCCTGCCCGCGGCCCGCCTGTAGCGGGATGAATGAGGACGGGAGCGGGCTCTGGGCGCCTGGCTGGGACGCAGCGCAAAAGCCTTCGGCTCCAGCCGCCGGGGCTTGAAAGAGAGTCTGAGAACAACGCTGGCCGCGGAGCTCGGGGCGCCTTCCCCTAGCGGAGCAACGCGGGACCCGTCTGTCCCGCCGCTCCAGCGGGTGCTCCCGGGTCTGGGGCGCCCCGCCCTGGGCCGCAGCTGCCCTGCTGAGCACATGCTGCGCTCCCCGGGCAGTGCAGTGCAGTGCAGAAGCGGTTACAGTGGCACGCGTGGTAGCCCTTCCCCCTTTTCACACCTCTGCACTGATGCTCGGGTTATGCTTGGTAAAGCCAGTGCACAACACGTATGACCTCAGCACCTTTGCGTTGGGCACTCATTCAGCCACTTCAAATAAAAGCACCTCTGTCCAGCTGGGTCCTTGCATTGCAGGATGAAATCAGAAAGAGCAACTGAAGTTTTATGGGAATGCACCCAGACTAAAACGGTTCTTACCAACGCTGGCCTCCCTGAATAATCAACTTGTGGAATTTACCATATGGTTAATCATTCACATTTTACTAGCCCCCATATTGCTTAGCCCACAGGAGCATAATGGTGGCATACAAGCAACCTGCTGTATCACACCATTTGCAGCTGCCTCTTGCTTCAAATATTCTCAGACTGCCAGTGCAACCAAACTGTTTTATTAATCAATAAGTCTAAGCAAATATATTTGAAACAATTGGAAAAACATAGTGGAACCTTAGCGTTCTGGCAATGTGTAAGTCTGTACTAGAATGTGTAACACAAATGTGACCTGAGAGTAGATATGTTAGTAGTTATTTGTGCTGTATAACCATTGTATAAAAATATGGGAAGGTAAAAAAAAAAAAAAAGAAAAAAATCATGGTAATCATTGGTACCCAGGATTTGCCCTGTTTTGGCACCCTCCACCTCTTTTATTTATATTAGAACTAGCTGCAGCATGCAGGTGAGAAGAAGGGGTCTATGCAGACCTAGAAGCACTCATTGTTTTGAACAGAAGTTTGTATTATATTTTTTGACTAAATGGTGATAAAACTCGAGATACAATATTTACAGTACTTTTTATGGATTTAGAATATACAATCTGTCTTTACACCACCAACGTAAATAGCTTTACCTGTTCAGACCATCATTTTGTTCTGGAGCTTCTGATCAATTCTCTAGGACCCATGAAGTATGCATCTGTATGGAAGGTTTCAGAAACGTAAAGTTACTTATTTTTCCTCTGCAAAGCAAGCAGTGTTCTTTAGAACTAAAAGATCGATCCTTGGGCCTTTGCCATATAATTATAGTCACACTTTTGTAAAATTCATCTTTACTATTTGAGACAGTTAGAGAGACCAGGTAGGGGTGGTAATATCTTTTATTGGACCAACTTTTGTTGGTGAGAGAGACAAACTTCCCAGCCACAAAGAGTTCTTTCTCAGGTCAGGGAAACAAACTCTCTGAGGGGCTCCAAGCTTGTTTCTATCTCCAACAGAAATTGGTCCAATAAAGAATATTACCCACATTGTACCCACATTATCTCTCCAATGCCCCGCCCCTGCTGCACTGCATACAACGTTAAAAGACAACACATTTAATCTCCTTAAACAGGAAAAAAAACTGTTTAACGTGCTACTCAAATGCTTAAGATTCATGAGTACATTATCTTGTAATGGGTTTATCAATTACTATTTTAAAACTTTAATTACATTTAATTAAGTGTTTCAGAACAAATGCATAGAGACACCCATTTTCCTTGTTTTAAACATAGTGGTTTTCTGGATATAAATTTTCTTTCCAAAGTAAATGTTAAAACTGTTGAATTCTTGTATTGAAAATGTTTTAATGAATAGCAAGCTTCTTTTATAACTTTTTCTCTACTCAGTTCTTAGTTTCCAGTAATATTAAACATATGAATTTACCCCCATCCTAACTTTCATCCAAAAACACAGGGAAAAGTGAAATAAAACACCTCCACCAACAGGTAGATAGTGGTAAAGCTTTATATTAACTATCTAATCTGATTTAGTTCACCTGTTTTATGTGGAGCTGAAACTGATTTTATTTTTGTCATGAAAATGAAGAAAAGCAGCAATCTGGTCTGATAAATCATCCTGTTCTGCTTGTCCCTGCATAAAAAGGATGCCCTTCATATGCACCAAGCTTCCAGACTTTTTGGATAAGTTACAATTGATACTGAAACATATGAGGGAGTATGCAGTGTATAAAGAGTGTGACTAGCTAGAACATGTTTTGATGGATGCTGCTTACTCATTTGTTTTTTCTTAGTTTGGTTGAAAATCTTCTTTGGCATTGGGTATTCTCCTAAGATGGAATTCTGACTGTGATCTTTTATTAAACTCTCTACTATGACATCTATTTTAAACTACCATTACATGTTTGGAAGTGATACACAACTGTTTATTTTAAAAATATCTGGCACCCAAATACAGCTACAAAATCAGAACCATTATTTAAATAAAGGAAAAGCCAAAGGTTAGGAATGAACTTAGATTTAAGAAATTAAAACTCCTAATGTTAACCCCTGTTATAAACTCAAATAACATCACCTATATTTATTGCTATTCTAAGGCCAATATTTATTGTTTAGTTTTTAAATTTCAAAAATCTAATTTAATGATCATGAAAAGTGTCAGGTTTATTGCTTTTGAAACAGAAGATACCTGTTTGCAGCACAGAAGGTACTGCAAGGAGAGCTGCAAAACAAGATTGTTCCACCAGTGTAGCTCAAATCTGAGCTGAAAGGACCATCTGTGCAGTGAGAAAGGTAATTCAGTCTCTAGACTGTAAGTTAGTTAGAATACGATCTGGCTGTCCTGCATGTTTTGTGCAGCCTCTAATAATATGGAGTCCTGATTCTGACGGGTACCATGTATAATAAAATGATCTGTTTCTTTGCCTTTTGGCTTAGTCCTGCTGGTTACTTCCAGTTGTGATATTCTTCTCTCTACTACTGACTTAACAGCAACCCACTCATTTCAGATAGCCCAATGAACATCTTTTGGATGATATTGTCTCTGTAGCAGGACTACTGTTTTTAAAAACATCACAACACATATCTAACACTGCATTTTGTTTGAATTGAATTTCTAGTGAATCAGAGCCATTCTTGGTACTTGGAGACATGGCTCAATGTTTACACTACAGTTCCTGTCAGAATGTGGCCCAAAATGGGAAAGCTAATAATCTAACCAGTGAACCAAATTTGGTGATGAATCCTGGTCATGTTCTACCCAAAGGACTTTTCACATACACTAAGAAGTTCTTGTTACTAGTAACTTAATAGTATCCTTGTTGTAACATTGACAATGGAGTTCTGCAAAGATGATACCAGTATAAAATAACCTGGGTAGTCTGATGCTAGTGGAACATGAAAATACTATGCCCATTAGTCTTATGTACCTGGATTTTAGCTATTTATTGGTAGTGCTGAGAACCATGGATGAACATAGTGAATTGACTTTTAATTACTATTTTCCTAAATATGTTTTCCTTTCTTCATATATTATCACAGGGGTAAGCAAAGTGGGGGGCAGGACCCCTCAAGAGGGCATGAAATTTTGTAAGGAGGGCACAGCACAATCTGCTATTGGGGCTCAGGTTCATCCACCTCATTAAAAATGTTGAAATATGTTACTGTTCTTATGTAGGTGTAGTAGCATCCTTCAGTCTCCGTAGACTATGGATCGTGCCCTTCGTAGTTCCATTTGGCATCCTCATTTACAGCGTCGGCTGTGACTGTGAAGACCCACACGAGAGTGACAGTCCTTGCTGCATGTGTTGCATATGTAATGGATCTCTGGCAGGTCCTTGCTGTGCTTTCTGTGGGCTCGCTTCTTCTTTGCTAGCTGTGTGATCCTCAACTCACCCTTCTGAAGGCCCTTGTATAGTTCCTGCCTCCATCTGCTGCGATTGTCTGCCAGCTCCTCCCAGCTGTCTGGCTTGATGTCTACTTCCCTGAGGTCTCTCTTGCAAACATCTTTGTAGTGCAGCTGGGGGCGTCTGGGAGGTCTTTTGCCAGAGGCTAGCTCGCCATACAGGATGTCTTTTGGGATCCTTCCATCATTCATCCTGTGGATGTGGCCAAGCCAGCGGAGCCGCCGCTGCCTGAGGAGGGTGTGCATAGTTGGGATTCCAGCTTGCTCAAGGACAGTAGTGTTGGACACTCTGTCCTTCCACGATATTCCAAGGATGCGCCTGAGGCAGCGCAAGTGGAAGATGTTCAGCCTCTTTTCCTGGCGGGCGTACAGGGTCCAAGTCTCGCTGCCGTAAAGGAGGGTGCTGAGGATGGAAGCTCTGTAGACTAGCATTTTGGTGTGAGTGTACAGCTTGTTTTTATTCCACACTCTCTCGTTGAGTCTGGACAGAGTTGTGGCTGCTTTACCAATCCTCCTATTTAGCTCAGTCTCCAAGGACAGGGTGTCAGTGATGGTTGACCCGAGGTAAACGAACTCATGGATGACCTCTAACGTACAGTTGTCAGTGCTGATTGATGGAGAAACAGCAACATCCTGAGCAAGTACGTTTGTCTTCTTTAGGCTGATGGAGAGCCCAAAGTCCTTGCATGCTTTGGAGAACCGATCCAGCAGCTTCTGAAGCTGGTCTTCTGTGTGTGACATGATGTAGGTGTATTCACATTTATATACCAAGTGATAAAGTTTTTACATTCTACATGCTTATTTTCTTATGCATGCTGAAAGGGGCTTTTTTCATATGAACATAGCCAAAATTTCCATGGGTTTGGATTACATTAGACAGGTTGTGGGGACCCTACTAATTGTAAGGACAAAAAGTGGGGCCTGACTTAAAAAGTGTGCTCACTCCTGTGTTACCCAGCATGATTTCTTCTATTGCAGATATAACTAGCAGCCTGGACAAATGGGGAAGCTTTGGAAGTCTCTTTGATTAAGGGAATACACCCACTGCTTGTTATTGATGGTTTTGGGAACGTGTTAAATCTTCAGCTGCTGCTGGATGCTCACGTAGCAGCTATACCCAATATTATTCTTTAAATCTGTGCTTAGTAAGACAGTTGTAATGTTTTCTTTTGAATGCATTCCACGCAAGTTTTGTAAACCTTTGTCATATTAGAAATAGACTGTTGCACTGTACTGTGCATGGGGCTACTTATTGAGATCATACAGAATCTTAAGCTAGTGTAGAATGCATAAAAAATAGCCATTACCCCTCTGCTCAACAGTCTGATTAATAGACTGCAGGTGGAGTGTTGGTTTTGACCTTTGAAAATCCTACATGAGTTGAGATCTGGCTGCATGTGATATCTCTACAATTGTGTTAGAGAGTGTTTGGTTAGTAGTTCCCTGGTTTAAAAAGGTGCTGAGGGCAGGGCATTTTCTGAGAGGTTATAGAATCTGGAGCTCAGCACATGCATTTGGTGACCCTAATGGGTTATCTGAATGCTTCGTTAGGTTGTTCCAGAGCCAGATGGAGGAGGGCTTTAGAAGGATTGATGGGTGAGGGGGAAGTTATTATTGTATGACGAATTGATTTCTAAGGTAGTCTTTGGTAGAAATGCAAGTGGTTTGTGTGTGTGTGTATAGACAGTGGTTGAGTTTATGTATTTTTGTTACAATCATCAAGAAAACAACAATTTTAGTTTTTGAAACACTTCTAAGTTTTAAAATCAGATTTTGTTCCACATTGGAATGAAAATGGGGCCTTTCAGAATAATTTGTGAGATAATGTTGGGTGGCAAGAAGAGCAAATCACACGTACACTTGCTTGTGTGGAAGGTAGGGCACTGGCCTGGGATGAGGGAGTCTTAGAATTAAGTTTCTTAGCTGTCTGAGTTGGTGTGAACAATTCTGCTCTGACTCTCTCATTTTGTCCAAAAATGATAGCCTGAACTCAAGATACTGTCTTGACAAAATTTTCCTCAAAATCAATATGGTTTCATGAAGTATTTTGGTTTGGACAGAAAAATATTTCCTTGGAAAATATTTCAACCAACTTTAACTCTGATAATGATTTCTAATGTTATATATTGTTGGGAGTGAAAATCCAAACCCCCAATTCAAAATGGAGGATGCTCATGTGTCCAGACTGAAGCCCTTATCTTATAATGGATCCTAAAAAGGTGGGAAAAGCTTGCTGTATCAGGATGACTCAGCAAGTTTTGGCCCTCTGTTTTGGAATCCATTATAAGATAAGGGCTTCAGTTTGGACACGTGACCATCCTCTGTTTTGAATTTGGGGGTTTGGATTTTCACTCCCAACAAACCTAAACCTCCCTTGCTGCAGTTTGAGCCCATTACTTCTTACCCATTGTCTTGTCTTGTGTAGTTCTTTCTCACATGACACCTCTGAACTGTGACACAAAATGTTAAATTTAGTTGCTGGACATGAAAAATCCTTTCAATACCTGTTATAAAATTAATTGTACAAATCTCTTTATGTGGTATATATGATTGAAAAATCATTTTTAAATTTTTAAATGTAAACCCTCTATTTTTCATGTATTCTTGTTGATCAGAAAATAATGTTTGGTTGTACTCAAGGCTTTTAAACATGCCAGAATGATAATGTACCAATTGAGGTCTGAATAGTGCTAGATGCTAAGAAAGAATATTAGTATCACACTTTCTAAATTCTTTGGGCTCATGTAACCTGTAGACTTGCTGCAATCACAAATGTTGCATACAGGATAAAATTGGCCCTTTTATTTTTAAAAATCATCTGATACCATTTATGTCCTCCTGACCTCTTCAATTCACTAGCTAAATTTTCTTGCCTTGGGGCTTATTTGTAAAAATACTTAGTTCAGATTTTAGAATGGTTCTAAAGGAACACTGATGTTTCCTGTCCATGTATTATTTGCTCATTTTTAGTGCATTTCACCATCTTTCAGCAGTTTTCATTGCCCATTCTTTAATCTTAGCTGTAGCTTGCAGTGTGTATTTCAGTGCTGAGGCAGTGAAACTCCATATTTCAGCTCTGTAGGGATGCTATAGAAGTGAGTAGCAAAGTTTCCCCATGGTATAAGCATGTTCCCTTTGCAGTTTCACTCTTCGAGCAGCCTGGAGCATCTTGTCTACTTTCCTCATCACAGCACATATTTGCTGCTCTTTTACTAGTGGGCATGCAAGCAAACATGCTTCAGTATATGTGAAATGCATTGTTAATCTGTTACGTATGGGTGTGAAATCTAGGGTAAAGGGTTTTGCATTCTTTGTAGAAAAAATAAACGTATAATTCAATGAACCATACTACGCCAGTCATACTGAATATTCTATATTAGCTCATGCCAATTTGTCTCTAGACTAGAATAAGTATTAATAGAATAAGTGGAGTTTTTTTTTTTTACAACTAATGCATTATTAGGCTTACGCAGTAATGATAAAAGTCTAATTATAGTGCCTGTTTTTAAATGGTTTTATAAAAGGCATTTCATATAATGGTCCTTTACAGGGGGCTTGTGATAGATTTGCAAGGATATTTGGTTATACAAGACTTCTATTGAATCATAATTCCTGATTAAAAATACATATTATTCTTTGTTTTTAGCTAATCACAACATTATTTTATTTATTTGTTGAAAATACTTTACAGTTAGTCTTTTTCTGAAGAATGGAAAGATAATAAAACATCCTGATAGAAAAGGTCATAATCTTAAAATAATAAAAAAGTAATGTCATCTCCTCTAGGGTTGAAGGTTAAATATTTTAGTGAAAAGTGTCAGGGATATAAGAGGACATTGACTGAAACAGTGGCCCACTTCCTTAAGTAACTGTCTTTGTGCCACAGTCTTGAATCCCCTAGTTTAAAGACCTATTGGGAATGAGGTCATGAGATGAGAGGTCATGTGCCAGATGACCAAGAGTTCAAATTAAAATGTGGAAGCAGCACTCATCAGGGAAAGAGCAAACCAAAATCAGAAAAACTTCACCAACAGTCAGAGAGTCCTGTCAGGCATACAGAAAATAAAATCTATTCTCTTTGTGTATCAAAAATTAAAACAAAAGTGAGAACTATAGTAAATGTTTGCCTCTAGGCTTGTTTGCTGGTGGGGAAATTTTCTGACTTGCTGATGGAGACTGTTGGGAAGAGGAAGGAATATTTGTACGGTTTTTTAAAATTCACAGTGAGAGAATAGAATTTAAATATTACTAGAAATGAGCACTTTAATGTGTTAAAAGCATTATTTAAATAAAACCCCTTATAATTAGAACATATTTACATGAATATATACTAATAAGAACAGCAAATTATTGTTGATAATGGAAATGTGATTTCTAATACAAATAATGCATAATAGATATAGAATAAGTATTCTTTAAATTGTGTCTGAATTTAGTATGTAACTCTAAATGTTGAAATGAAAATGTACATTTTTATGTCTGTAAAATGTGAAGAATAAGAAATAAAATAAAACATTCATAATGTGTACGACTGATCAGCTACAGTAAATATTTTCTTGGTGTGATCGGTAATATAAACCTGACACTGGGACTGAAGGGGTTAAAGAGGACCCCACCCAGCTGCACATGAAGGTCATGGAACTTAGAAGGAAGCCAAAAAGCTCAGAAGGGGGCTGACAAGGCAGGGAGAAGGACCTGCCCTAGGAAGGCATACTACAGCAGCTTCTCTGGGGAAAGAGGAGCCTACTTGCTGAGCCCACACATAGTGAAGGTGCAGTTAGTATCTTGTTGTCTTTATCTTTTGCTATGGACTGCAAAGCTTGGCCCCAACAGACAGGGGTAGTAATTGCCCCTGGGCTGGCAGCCTCCAGGTGTTCTTGGGTGCTTGATCTTTGGCATCTTACACAGCACTGTGGGCTGGAGCCTAGTGGATTGTGAGGGCCTTAGTTCCCCTTTCAGTCCTCCTCCACAGTAAGCAGGAACTGATACCTTAATCACTAGGCAATGCTTCCACTAAGCACCAACTTTTGCACTTGTAACTATGTGTGCAAAAGTACTTCTGCATATGCCTGTCCTTATGAGATAGAACAGAATCAGGCCCCTTGCTTCAGGTTCCCAAATAATATGCTTTCAGACTGACACAATAGGCCCATTTGTAATGTTCCTGTCCACTAGTGTAAGAAAAGAAAAACTACAAAGGATTCTAAGCAGTTAGGTACTTTGGAACTTGTATTCTCCATGTCACTACAATAGCTAAGAATGATGGGACTGTCATGGAATCTCGTAGATCAATATATTGCAGAGCTATAATGCTTGTGGCTCCATTGTGCTGAACAGAGCAGTAAGCGATTTAACACAAAGGTACAAGAGGTATAGTTCTGGAAACTTCTGGAGGGATAAAAGTAGTTTGACCAGAGCTTACAAATTTGACGCTCCAGCCATGGCTTTGGAACATATTCATTGGCATTGACTCTCAGACAACAGGATGCTCTGTGGGTAATATTGTTGAAAACTCCAATTGATGGGGACCATTAATTGTACAATATCAGTTGCATTATTTGGTTATGGAGGGAGCATTTCACAGGCAATACTGAATATGATAATGTTTAAAATAATCTGTTGTAAGGTAGTATCTGTTCCACAGACAACCTTCCATGTCTATGTCTGTCAAAGCATCTACTAGAACATGGTTGGCATGATTATTGCTAGTAACCATGACCTATATTTTTAATTGTTTTATTAGGTACAAAAGCCATAAAGTGACAATTTGTATTATGTTTTGGACATTCTGGTTTAAAATATTTCTAACTGCAAAGACTGCCGTGAGTACTGGATTCTGATTAATTTCAAATTGTACATACATACAGGTCTCATTCTTAGCAGGAAAATGAAAATTACACTCTCCAGCCCCCAGCCCAAGTTTTACTACTAGAACAGGCACTTTTGTTGAAAGGATATTTTGTCTAGTCCATGCATTAAAACAGCAACACACCTACACTTAGAGGAATAAACATTGGCTGAGTGTAAGACAGCCAGCCAGGTAGGAGGTGAGGAAAACTTAATACTGAAATATCTCCTTTCACTTAAAGCAAAGCAGCTCATTCCACATGTAAGCAGGACATATGAGTTACCAGTTTTGGTCCACTGATTTCCAGTGCCGCACTTTTCCTGCTTACCAGGCATGATGCGCTGAACACAACCCTTAAATGATTTCAGCAGGCCATTTTGTTTGTATTAATTCAGTCTTTCAGTCTCTCTTGCATTTTTCCCCATCAACATTTATTATGTTATTATGATGCTATACAAAGCTTTCTTACAGCTGAGCTCAAAATTAAGGTAAATTTGTAGGTCCACATCAAGCCTCGCCTAAATTGTTTTGCCTTGGTTTAGAAAATATTCTTTTATGGCAATATATGCTCTGTAAAATAATGAACAAAATATACTTTTCAAAATCATGCCCTGTGCTGTTTTCTTTGATATCAGAGCGCTAGCAGAACTTCTTAAAAAAGAAAGTTTCAAAAATTATTGAAATAATCATTTATTTGCAGAATGTCTCTCTGCGCTTTGCTACTAGGGGCTTTCAGCACTTTAACTGTAGAGTTCTCCATCTTTCAACAGAAACATCCGCATGCATGAATTTCATGGTGGTATTAATTTTATTTCTCTTAATCAGAGTTTTTTTTAGTACCTTTTTTTTTCTTCTTCCATGAACCAGTACTGGGCCATGGAACAGACTTTGGGAAACACTGCTCTAAACATTAAAGTGCAATTACTCTACAGAATACATGACTAGAAAATGAATTTTTCCACTTGATGCATTTCTTGATTGTGCTATTGCTTCCTATTCCTTTGTAGAACTCTTGGGCAGCCTATAGGTGCTCATTGCATCTGTAAAGTTCACCTGACATTATTCAACAACAAAATGCATTGTTAAGCATTTTGTTTCAAACTCCTAATGTACAAAAAGGGGGACATTGATTACAACTAATCAATAGTTTTTATTTGATCTTTATAATAGAAACATCTGTCACAATTTAAAACATGCCTCCATCTATGTAACTTATAAATGTTACTGTGAGAAGATATGTGATTTTTTTTAAATAGAGGGAGGATCCATAATTTTAACAATGCTTCTAATGTTTCAAAACCAATTTATGCTTGAATTAAATCTACAAGTGTTCTGTGGGTCTGGACTCCTAACCCCAGACTCTTCTTAAGTTCCTGTCTCAGCTTATTCTCTTGTCATTAATTCCCAGGAGGCAATATTATTTAGGTGTGCTTTTTGGTGTGGAAAGTCTTTCATTTCTTCCATGGTTTCAGCACACCCTTCCCCTGCTGTTTTGAGATCAGAGGGGCTTTTACCCATTATATGCTCTGCTTCTCCAACTAACTTTATTGACATCCACTTTCTTATAATTAAAGCACAGCAGGAGAAGTGATCCCCAGGTGCTGGTTGCAGGATGCTGGGAGGAATAATCACCCTTGAGGTTTTGTAATTCTCTCCCTATGTATCAGAAGGAAACCAGGGCAGAACTTACAGAAGTTTTTACATTATTATGATGGGAAATAGCATTCTTTTAGGAGTGATTAACCCGCTTTTGAGAAGTGAATAAATACATGCATGTGTAATTTTAATAATGTAAATACATATTAACTTAATAGATATAAATCAGTGAGGGAGAATCCACCACAGTATATGGTAAGTGCTTCTAATGGTTAATTAACCTCACTCTTAAAATTTGCACCTTATTGCTAGTCTAAAGTGTATAGCTTCAACTCCTAGTCATTGGGTCTTGTTATACCTTTGTGTGCTAGATTGAAGAGCTCTCTCGTATCAAATTTCTGTGCCTCATCAAAAGACTTAATCTTCTTTTTAAGGATTAGATACTGCTTGAGGTGTATTTTTCAAGCCTCTAATCGGGCTCAGGGCTCTTCTTTGAATTCTTTTCAGTTATTCAACAACTTTCTTGAAGTGTAGACAACAGTACTGGGCTCAGTATTCTGGAATAATCTTGTGACCAGGCTGAGTGCAAAACAAAAAATGGCAGGTGCTCTTGCTTAATTTGTGAATGACTTCCTTGGGAGGACTGCAACTATTAGTCCAGATAAGCTCAGGCCAAAGAAACCAAAGGAAGGGTATAGGCACAAATCAGTGAGTGGGCCTAGGACCCTCTGACTGAAACTGTAGCGAGCTCCCCAACCTGTGGTGGAGTTTGAGGAACTCTTGGATGAAAATGGATACAGGCAAGAAAAACTACTAAATTTGTGTGAAAGTTTGAGACTCTGGGAACTGACTGATCTCCAGGGAAGGAGCCTCAAAATGAGACCATCTCCTTTGCAGGAATTGAATTGTAAGTTCCAGATTGAGAAATGGCACCCAGCTGTGGAGACATTGGTGTGAAACTTCAAGTGTGTATGTGATTGCATGGAAAAGTGGAATGTGAGACAGCAGCTGACAAAAGGGTGGTGAAGCACTCTGTGATATATAGACAATCTAGGGATTTCAGGGTCTAGTACTATCAGAATATGTCTATGCTGCCATTAAAATCTGTAGCTGAACTGTGTCAGTTGACTTGGGGTCAATTGTGGGTTTTTAATTGCAGTGTAGATATACCTTCTCTGACCACCAGGCTATATATGTATATTTCTTTAGTCAGAAAAGGGGCTAGACTTTATGTTGTGATTGCATTGCATCAACAGAAGAATGGGCTACAGAATTGATACACTTGGCTTTAGGAAGATCAGTCCAGTGCAAGGGTGATTATCTAATAAAGAAGCAACTGCCTAAACTAGACCATCTACAACTCAGCCATGTGTGCTACTAGGGGACTGGTAGTCTCAGGATTGGAAAAATGCAAATATGAGCAGTATACTGCCTTTATACAAGATCCTCAGCTTCCCACATAAGTCCATAGCATAGAGTGGTTATAGTATTAATATAATACCCTGTGGCTCACATGCCAAACAGAACCCACCATGTGCAACTTCCACAGAAAACCATAGATGTTAAACTTTTCAAGATGTGGTCCAAGCTTGCTTACTTATTAAAGTTGCTATGCTTCACATGCAAAACATGTTTTCAAAAGTCACCTACAGAACCGTATTTTTAGTGGAGCTGTAAAAAGTTTTGTGTATCTTCTTGAAAATACTTTTATTTAGATGAATGCAAAATAGCATCTATTGGGAAGGTATGCACAGGAAGGAGAACAATTTCCCAACTACCTCTAAGCAGATGAAGAAATGACTTAGCATGGTTAAAAACTGGCTGTGAGGAAATGAGCTTGTGACCACCATTGTAACAGCTGCTGCGATGCCAGATTTTTGGAATTTGGCCTTGATTAGTAGCTAGTTTGCTAACACATACATATACATACACTGTGACACAGTCCAAATGCTTATGATCAACTTTGCTTGCTGTAAGTTTTCGTTCTGACTGGCTGAGTTTTGGCAGCTGATATCCCAGACCAGGCAAGATGGTGACTTTATTTGAAAGTGTGGCTATTTTAAGAGGATAACATTTATAGCCTGTCTGTTGCTTTGCCTTGTTTGGCAGTTTTTGTTTAGGGACGTATCAGGGCAGGCAACTAGGATTGCTGGGTTCTAGTCTCATCTTTACCACTGACTAGTTCTGTGACCCTGAGTATTGCATCTCTATACTTGTAAAAGTCCCTACTCAGTTCTTCATTAGTATAGCATACATACTGGATATGGCCTTGGGGAGTTTGAGGCAATTCCAAGGTTCCCAGTATCTCTGAGCACTCTGACTGTCTTCGGACATCTGGACCAAACTGGTACGTTAACAAGAGTTTTAGTTGTAAATACTGCCACTCCACTGAAGCTAGCAGGTCATATCGTTGCTTTAGGGTCAGAAAAGAAATTAAAGCCCTCAGCCTTGTTTCATAGGGAAGTCCACGTGATGCCCTTGCTCAGCCAGTTCTTCCAAATTATAGTGCCTCCAACACCCATTTTTAAGTCTGGATTACCCAGATGGGTGGTTTTGTATGATGGTGAGGATGAAATTAGTGCCTCTTAACTAGGAGAGACCAGACCCTTCACATGCCCATCACTACAGGCACCTCATTTTATTCCATTAGACTAAAAGAGGAACTCAGGAGAACTGCAGGGACACTTGAGTGCATGAATACCTATTTGATATTTATCTGTGTGGGCAAAATAGTGTTAGCATGCTGGGAACCGATCTGATATCTGTGCCTGGATGTCACATAATAGTACAGGTTGAAACTGTCTCATCTGGCAGTATCATGGATGTTGCTGGACTAGGGAGTCCTGCTGGCAGCTTGCCCTAGGCAGCCCCAGAGCAGCCCTGGGGCAGGGAGACAGGTCTGGGAGCCACACTGTGGGGAGGCCAGCCCCATGGCGGGGAGTCAGTCCCACTAGTAGGACCTGTGGAAGGCAGGGGGAACCAGTAATTTCCAGGTAGGGAGTCAGCTGGGGCATGGAGCCTGCTGGCAGCCCTGCAGCCCCTGCTGGGCTGAGAGAGCCCTGTGCCCCATGGCAGGGAGCCAGCTGGGGCAGGGATCCGCCCCCAGCAGTCCTGCTGCCATGGTGGGGGAGCCCTGCAGCCACATGGCAGGAAGCTGGCTGGGGTGTGGATTCCCCTAGCAGCCCTACAACCCCAGCTGGGCTGAAGGAGCTCTGCAACCCCATGGTGGGGAGCTGGCTGGGGTGGAGAGCTCTTTAGGCAACCCCACAGACACAGGGAACCCCACTGGCAGTCCTGCAGCTGCATGGTGCAGAGCCAGCTGGGGTCCAGAGCCTGTTGGCAGCCCCAGCCAGGCTGAGGGAACCTCACACCCCTCTGGGGCAGGGTGCCAGCTGGGGCAGGGAGTCCCACAGCTGCTATGTCCCTGGCCAAGGACCCCTGCAGTGGGGAGCTGGCCAGGCCTGGGAGAGTCCTGTAGCTGCAGTAACGCTGGCTGGGGCAAGGCCCCCTCCCCATGAGCAGCCCCACAATCATGGGGACCCAGATGGGGAGAGACCAGCAGCCCAGCTGAGGAGCCCTACAGGAGTGGGCCGTACCCTCCAGGCAGCCTGGGGGCCTGATCTCCCTTCATCTGGCAAATCCCCTTGTTGGGGACCACTCAGGTTCTGAGGGTGCCAGACCAGGGAGGTGCAATCTGCAATTCTGTAGGTCTGGAAGTCCAAACTCATTTTTGGCTATAAGGTGCTAGAGAAGTGATATTTGTGGGTATTGACCAGGAACCCATGGACTGAAAATTTAATAACCTTATTAAAGCCAAAAAGAAGACTGAGGGTATGTATTAAGTTTTTTGTTTCAAGCAATCTTGAAAACTGCCACAATAAATACATGGAATAGATGAGTAGAAATCTTGTAGCTAGCTGGCAAAAAGTAGTATTTCATAACAAGGCTTACGTATATAATCAGGAAATCATTCCATGCAGTTTAGAGTTTACAAGCTAATGTTCTTTATTGTATTGTTCTATTTTGTATCCACAAACACAGACTGTTATATGGTTATTACAGTTGAAATGCCTCAAATATGTAATCATAGGGCTATAGTTTAATGGTTGTGAGGCCATAGCCATGAAACATGACCTTTTATGCGGAATAAGAAAACCCAGAACCACTATTATGGTGTCTCAACTAGTTGAATTCTGGCATGCAAATGATCTCATGTATCCACTGATGTTACAACGTATCCTAGCTTCCATCATCCTAACTCTCTCAAACCACCTACAAAGCTTCCCCTCCCCACTTTCCATAGGAAAGTAAATATTTCTGTCTGGCACACTGAACAATACAGGATAGGGGGCTAAAATGTGATTAAAAGTAAAATACTCTTCATTGTGGAATTTAACCCCGGCAACAAGATTTCAAATTGATATAAACATAAAAATTAATGCATATTAATTTAAATACAACTTCTTATCCTCAGTGTCACTCCACTACCATTTTAAAATGAAAAATCTTACAAGATTTCAAAATATAGCTGTAAGTGTAAAGTTTGGAAATAAACACAAAGATGCTCAGGACAGTGTATAATTAAAACATTTCATTAAAGCCCTAAAAGAAAAGTGCTTCCAAGTTTCTTCCTCCAGTAATATATATTAAGTAGAACTAGCAGATGTACCCAACATTGCACAGCTCTTCAACTGAAGTAATTTTCTGAAAATAAATGAAAGATGTATGTGCTGTTTTCAATTACAGTATTTTTCAAAAATGAAGGCTGGTGTGAGGGTTCAGGGGTGAGGAAGGGAAGGGAGTAGGGGGCAGCCCCATCCCATCCTGAGGCAGGGAAGGGAGTAGTGGCAACCCCATCCTGCAGCCTGATGGGGGTGGGGTAGCGCTCTGGGGGCTGACAGCAGTCTCCAGCTGCCGCCGCCCCATCCCAGCACTGGTTTGGGGAGGTGATGCTTTGGGGGCTACCCTGGGCATCCAGCTTCCCTCTCCTCCTGCAGCTTGATTGGTGGGGTGCTGTAGGGGCTGGCCAGGCTTTGGAACTGTCCCCCACAGTCAGTGCCCCCTATGAGCTTTCTGGGGGAAATCCGGCTCTGGGGCTATTCTTTCCTCCTGCAGACCACCCCCTCAAGGACTGTAGGCTGTTGAAGTGGGGGCATGGCTCTTGGAGCTGCCCCCATCCTCCAGTGGCCCCCATTCTGCCTGCAGGCTGTGTGTGGGGGAAGGCTCTTGGAGCTGCCTCCAGCAGGATACCCCTCATCTGCAGGCTGTTGAGGGGAGCAGAACAGGCTCTGGGGGTCACCACACCCACCACCAGCTCCTCTGTGGCCTGCAAGCTGTCTGGGGAGGGGCCAGTCTCCAGAGACTGCTCCCTTTCAGATGTCCCCTAGGACTCCAGGTTGTCGGGTGGGGATGGGCAGACTTGGATGGAATGCTCCCCTTCAGCAGCCTTTCCACAGCCTGCATGCTTTCTGGGTGGGGTGAGATTCTGGGGGCTGCCCCCAGCATCCCGCATCCCTTCCTATGGCCCACAGACTGTCTGGGGACTGTCCTCCTCCAGGAGCTCCCTCTGCAACCTGTAAGTTCTCCATGGGGGGCAGGAGCTGAGTGAGGGCCAGGGGAACTACTTACCTGGTCTTTGTGGCAGGCAAGATGGCAGAGCCCCAGCCATGCTGGCTTCTCTCTTGGTGCTGTAGCTGTACCCAGGGGCCAGAATCATGTCCCTCCTGTCTGTGCTCCTCTCCTTTTTTCTCCCTCCTCCTTCTGCCTCCCTCCTTTTCCATGTTCTGAGAAATCCTGGGATTTCAGGCATTTCTGACTTTCCAGGCACAACCAAACCACAGCTTTGGTTTAAGTTCAGGTAAGAGGAAGCTTCATACCAAATTTCATGATCACAGCTCTGTTGGTTTAAGAGGCATTCTCAGAACAAATGTAGCACAGACAGGAACAATCTAGATCAGGGATTCCCAGCCTATGGGTCGGGACCCAAACTTGGGTCGTCATTAGGTTTTTTTACGGGTTGCTGGCTGGGTGGCTTCAAGCCGCATGTGGCTTTTTAAGGAGCCATTTGTAGCTCCTGCTGCTCACTCTTCCAGCTTCCAGTCCCTGTCCTGCTGCACTGAAATGGAACTTAATTTAATTGGCAGGAGGGATTAGGCTATAAAATTGAGTCCTTTTTTCAGCACAGCAGACTTGGATGGAAGTTTGGAAAGTGCTTGTGTGATTTAGGTGGGGGGTGCTTTAGGGCTGTAAGGGCTTTAAGCCTGGGGGCAGACAGGTGTTTCATGGCTGTGAGGGATTTAAGCCTGGGGGTGGGGGAGCAGTTTGAGGCTGTGAGGGGTTTAAGCCAGGGGGTGGGGGAGCAGTTTGGGGCTGTGAGGGGTTTAAGCCTGGGGTGCGGGTGGTGAATCAAGACTTATAAAAGAAAATTTCCAAGGGGAGAACCTCATCCCAATTTTGAATTGCCTTAGGTCACAAAGTCTTACTGAATTGTCAAAATGGGTTGCTGTCTTGAAAAGTTTGGGAGCCACTGCTGTAGATGTAGAGATAGATAGATGGTTCCTTCATCATATGTTCTCCTGATGAAAATAGGGATAAATTTTGCTTGCCTTACTCTCATAACTTCTTTAGGAGTCTGCTCACATAATGATGGTAAGCTGGACTGGGTCCACAAATAACTTTAAATTTTGTTAGTTCCTTATAGAAATTTCGGATCACATTATGGATTTTTACATTGAATATTTTCTCCCCATTTCCTGTATTACAAAGCATGGAGACAGAATCCTACCACACATAATCAATAAAATTATTACAGTGATGTTACATTTGCATATACTGTACATAATTCTAATTTCTGGATGAATTATCAAAGGATTAAATAAAAAATACACAGTTTGTTATTCTTGCAAGCCAAACTTAGATACAGTAAATGGTTTTCTTGGTGATACATCTCTTACTTTGTAAAGAAGATGGTGGTAGTAATGAATAATGAACTTGGTGAACATCTTAAATGAGCTGAATATTGTTATACTGGAAATTACTAGTACTTTTTGTGTGCTGCTTTGTTCACTTTTGACATACAGAAGTATTGGCTTGAATGGATTTGATTGAAGTTGTTTGGCATGGTGCTTTTCCTTTTGCATTCATAAGTCTTTAAAATGTCCCTAAATGTGTACCAATAGATCCTGCTAGGGTAGTTAAAATACAAAAACAGTTGTCTTCAAAGTGAGAGAATGTTGAATGAAAATATAGTTCTGTGTGTCTTACTAAAATAAAAGACGTTGAATGATCTTATCAAGCTTTGCAGGCCTGCCATCTACTGGTTGCTTTTAATTTTTTTTTTTTTTTTTAAAAACCAGCAGGAGCTCATAGTGCCTAAAATGTAAGCCCGTATGGAAATGTCTCAAACTTTCTTTATAGAGCTACCGAAGCTAAGACTAGGGAGAATGTATTCAGCTGCATCGGGCAGCATAGATACATAACAGGTATAAATTATACCCCAAATTGAGAGATCCAGAGTGAAAGAATCATAGGCTATGTCTAGACTAAAGGCTTTTGTCAGCAAAATGGTTGTTTCATCAACAAAACCTGTGGAGTGTCCAGATTCCCAAGCATATTCTGTCACCAGCGAGTCGATAGAACACAGCACTTTAGTCGACAGCCATACCCTGTTTGCCCCGAGGAAGAAAGCCGCTGTTGACAGAGATCTATCGACAAAAAGCTGGTCTGGATGTTTTGGGGGTGGGGTAGGGGGCAGGGCAGGGGAGGGGCTTCTGTCGACAGAAAAGGCTTCAGGGCACCAGGCAACCTTGTCTGCTGTACTTCTGAGTGGCCAGTTTACTGACAGAGCAGCTGGGCAGCCTGGCCACTCTCTGTTGACAGAGTGGATCCCTCTTTTGATCCACTTTGGTGGTCTAGATGTCATATATTAACAGAAGTTTTGTCGCAAGATATCTTCTGACAAAAACTCCTGCAGACAAATCCCTGTAATGTAGCCATAGCTATACTGAGTAAGTGTTTCGCTTATTTCTCTTATTGCACATCATTTTAACAGAGTAAATAGCATATGTCTATCTATGGATCACAACTTTCATAACAGGAGCAGGGGAAAATGCCTTTTTCCAGATCTGCTTTTGATTTAAAAGAATTTCCTCCAACCTCTTGTGAAGCAGTATAGCATAGTGGCTGTGGCTGTCTATTTTTAAATTTATGCATATAGTTGGCTTAATGAATGTCACTTTAGTTCTCAACGACATATTTGCTTTTCATTCACAACTGATCTATCTGCTAAATGTACTAATGACAGATAATATCCAAACACACTCCACTCTAGAAATAAAACAGTAAAGGTTATATTTCTAAATATATCTCTAATGTCTTATTAGATATGTACAATAGCTGATATTTTCCCTTCATTAGCAGCTTTTCACTTAAGAATTTGGAACTTCTAATCTTCCCCAGATTTTTGTTTTATGAACCTAATTTGCAGTTCTTTCTAAATCCTACTGAAATTAATGGATTTTTTTTATCAAGCTACAGATCATGTTAGGACTTCAGGATTTATATAATCTGATTATATGAGAAGAAGAGAATTTCAAAGTCCAGGAAAGTCTAAAGGTTTGCTTCCCTTTGTTCAGATGATGCAGAATTTCACTATCCAATAACCTGATCTACCCTAGGTTCTCTTCTTGAATAATTTTTCATTTTTAAAACTTGTCTCACCAAAAATGAATAACTGAGCAGGAATAACATGGCTGTATTCAAGAAACAGGTGGCCTAACACATGAGTGTATTACTAATGAAGGGAGCAATGCTTTTTTTGTTTAATGATGCAATAAACTACATTAATGGATCCCTTTATCTGAACATAGAGCTTATACTTCTGTGAATATGTAGTGACCACTGTAAACAGTTATGCTGTACCCTATAATAGTAGCAGAGATAGAACTCCTGTCCTAGTCCTGCAAAACCAAAAGCTACTATTGCTTGTGGTAAAGGAAACTCTAGGTTGGGAATCTGGGCTGGCAACATTTGTGGTCCAACAGAACCATGGATGTTGCTGGACTAGAGAGCCCTAGTGGCAGAGGTTGTAGGTGGCCAGGAGTAGGGATAGCCTGGTGGCCATAGAAAACAAAACCCAGCAGAACTGGCTGTGGAACCCAGTGGGGTCAGCCCAGCAGCTGTGGATCCCAGCCTGGATGCCAGACTGACCCTGGTCCAGCAAACTTTATTGTTCAGGATTGGTCTGGTCCTGAGTACCAGACCAGGGAGGCCCAACCTGTATTACTTCTCTGGTTTCAGCAGAGGGGCTGTGAAATATAGTTAAGTTGTTTTGATTCCATCTCGTATATGAGAGTAGTGTGCACATGGACAAGTTCCTTGCAACAGAAACAAATAGTGCCTTGGTGGCAAATATCCATGGGGTTGGGGGGTTAATAGGAAGGTGGACTTCAGCCATGGCCTCAGCCATACTGTTGGTGCAGGGATGAATGTCTCACAGGAAGCCAGCCCAATACTCCTCTAAGTACAGGCAATGAATGGGTGAGTTCTTACTACTGTTGGCTAGTGCTTGTGGCTGATGACAGTGGGCTTAACAGCTGGACATGCTCCTGTTACTAGAAATCATGCCTTTGGGGAGATGTCGTATATGCCTTGATGTAAAATGCATGTACTTTCCTAGCGTGCATTTGTGTGCTTTGGCAGGACCCTATCCTTACTCACAAAGGGGAGAGCGGAAAAGAAAGCTCCCTACATAGTCTCCCATTGTTCTTCAGAAAAGCACAGAGCAAGATTTTTCCTCAGGCTTGCTTTATGTGGCTTTTTTAGTTATCTAATACCTCAGCTTTGCAGTACTGAAACAGCCCTTATGTACAATTCCTGCGTATTCTGTGTGAAAAGGGCTTCAGGAATGGGGGAGTTCACCCACTGAAACTGTTCATTGCTATGTGTGCTCCCGTGCTAGGAGTTTTGATTTATCTTTTCATTATTCCTTTCTCAAATGTTCTGAACACAGCGTTAAAGTTTTAAAATTCTCAAATATTATGGATCTCAGTGAGATCAAACTGGAGAGTATGTTAGCAATACTGCAGTGCGTGCTTAGTTTGGTTGATGGCTTTGACCCTACAAACACCTGTATTGGTATAAATGCAGTGCCTTGCCTAGTTAATAATAGACTCAGAGGGGAAACCATGGCAGTCTGTAGCTTCACAAATAACAAGCAATCCTGTAGCACCTTAAAGACTAATACATTTATATATTAGGTAGTGAGCTTTTGTGGGTCTGATCCGCAAAAGATCATTACCTAATAAATACATTTATTAGTCTTTAAGACTCTACAGGACTGCTTGTTATCCAGGTATGTAAGTGCTCCCATGTGATTACTCACATATATATGTGTTTGAAAGATTAAGTCCAATTTGAGTGGTACGTTTTCATTAATTAGACAAAGTGTACTCAACTTACTGTACAAATCATTATGATTTGGGGTCATACTTTCTCCTGTCTAAATTACAAACTAAAATAATAGCTCTATTTTGGGACCTGCTTTGTTATCCCTTTGGTCTGCTTTTTTTCTCTCAAGACTTTTTTAAATTAGTTGTGTGCAATCCTACAGTTTTTTTTTATTTTTATTTTTTGCTATTAAATGCTTGTTTTATGAAAAACCTGTTCAAGAATTGGAACAAAGAATTAAAAGGCCTGAATAATAAAAAGAAAGGAATTGAATGGTCTTTGTCTCAAATGTTGTGTTCGTTTGGCTCTGGAGAGGAAGGCTTAGTTAGAGCACTGTTAGAACCGATATATTTCAGATAATGTTATCCTTACTGAAATAAGAGTTTGAAATGCCTAGAGTGAAACTGTGGCCCCAGTGAAGCAATGGGAATTTCACCACAGACTTCAAAACTTGAACTGGTGTAAGGAATCGATGAACCCACAAAAAGGTGCTACAACCTTAATATCTGCACAGGACAGATTCTTCCTATTCAGACTTGCCGTCTGCCAAATTCTGCCTTCAGACACCCATCCACAAGTCCAGATGGAGGCTCGGTGAGTTGTGTACAGTCACATCTGCATATGTACAGTCACATCTGCATATGTACAGTTACATCTGCATAGCTCCAGAGCACAGGGCACCTGTTGACAGTGCTATGCTAATGAGGTTTCTAGAAATTGCAAATAGTTCTCCATTTGCATACTTATGCAATTAATTAGCATAGCCATGGGAAATTTCGCTCTCGGTAGAGGCGGCTGCTGGCAGTTAAGAGACTATGTGGATGTACCTCTGCCACCTAAGCCCCTCTCTGAATTTCAGGGATAAGGGGCTAGCGACAGAGCAGGTTTTAGCCAGCAGAGGCACATCCACATGGCCTCTTTACTGTCAGCAGCCCCCTCTGCCAAGAGCGAAATCTCTCGCAGCTGTGGAAATGGGGAACTATTTCCAATTTCTAGAAACCTCATTAGCATAATACTGCCAGCAGCAGTGCTATGCTCTGGGGCTGTGTAGATGTGCCCTACATGTATAGAAGGGCAGATTTTGACTCTGTGAGAATACTGTGAAGGAAAGACAAACATTTGTTCATATTGACTTAGATATTAGTATTTCACCAGATTCTTAACATGTTTTTCCAAGTGCTAAGCTGTGAGTAAGGACAGCTCAGCATGAGAAAATGCAAAGACAGCTCTGACCCTGGGGCCCTTCAGGTGTTGCCATTCTGAAAACTGCTCTAAGTTATGCTAATTGCCAGCAACCAGAAGGTTTTTTTGGGACATCCAGAGTGTGGGGATACCCTGGCTGACTCCTTTTCCAAAGCCAGGGTTCGTAGGTCACTGCTGCCAGGAAAAGAGCTGGTTTGAGAGATATTCTGGCTCTACAACATCTTTTATTCAGGTGAAGAGATGGCTCAGTGGTTTGCTCATGGCCTGTTAAACTCAGGGTTGCAAACTCAATCCCTGAGGAGGTCATTTAGGGATTGGGGCAAATAGATGTCAGGGATGGTACTTGGCCCTGCTGGGGGACTGGACTAGATGATATCCCTAGGTCCCCTCTAGTTCTAGGAGGTACACATCTCCAATTATAATTTAGTGGGAGAATCCCCAGATGTGGCTCAGTTAGCCAGGGCAGGATCTACAACATTGAATATAAGCCTTTCACTTGTATAGGTTTTAAAGGCTTATTGCAATATGCATCTGTTTAATTTTATGTTTCCTGTAGCCTGGTATCTTCAAAGGTGCTTCCTTTATTAAGAAGGCAGAATGCTAGGGATAAGGATGGGCTGTTGTAGCCTTCTCATTGGCAACAGTTGTTTCCTTGGTCTAACTGAGTGAAAATGTTCCCAAATAATGTGCTGAAAAGTGCAGAATAACTAGGGATTCACCTTTCCATTTTGATACTCAGTTAAATTGTAAAGAGATGCACTGTGCATTTTCAAAAGGGGCAGTGTAAGTCCTACTGAAGTCAACAGCAATTTTGTGAGTGCCAGATCCGGCATGAGTTTTCAGGCCCATAATCACAATATTTAAATCCAATCCTGCTGTTGCATTTTGTATAATCTTTCAAAGTCAATATTACTTGAAAAAAATTAATGTCTAGTCTGAAAATGTTGTTTACTCACACATCTTTTCCTGCAGAGACAGTAGTTACACTAACATACATCAGCTGAAGCGAGGGACACACCAGTAAATGTACATTGAAAAATGAGAAGACCACCTAAAAGCATATTGCAAAAGAATTAGTTGTGGCACATCTCTGTTTATGTCTGCGCTGTGTCACCAGTGAAGGAATTGGGAAGATGAAAGTTGGAATATTAGACAGTTAGGGTGAAATTCTGGTCCCATTCATATTTGGATGGGCACACAAGGGAAGGGGCATTGGGGAAGGCATCTCAGGGAAAAAGTGATTTGTATGTTTTAACCGATACCATAACAAACCTTCAGTGTGTTTGGAAAACAATTTTTCTCCAATAAATTGTAAAGTCCACACTATTAGCAGCTAATATATTTACTGTGTACTGCATATTATGTCACATAGTCTAAGTTGTATAGTCTCATCAGCTATAAGAGTTTGGAAAAAAAAAGGCGTGGGGCTGCCACCATGTGCTTTCTGTTTGAAGTGGATGCGACAGAAGCATCCTTTAATGGACAGGCTGCAATGAAGGGACAAGTTCGACATCTATTAGTTACAAGTCTGACTTTGCTGTCACACTGGGAGGAGGTATCATGTGGGGTGTCCATGGGTCTGCTATTAGTCAATATTTTCATTAATGACTTGGATAATGGAACAAAGAGAATGCGTGTAAAATTTTCATGTGACACCAAAGTAGGAGGAATTACAAGCACTTTCAAGGACAGGAATAGATTTTAAAAATGATCTTAATAAACTGGATAATTGGGAAGAATTCAACAAGATGAGCTTTGATGACAAATGCAAAGTACTACATATAGAAAGGACAAATCAAATGCACAAATACAAAATGGAGAATAATAAGCCAAGTGGTAATATCGCAGATGGGGACCTATGAGTTATAAGGGATCACAAATTTGACTAGAAGCCAATAAGGCAATGAAGTTGCCAAAAAAGATGAAAAATGTCTTATATACAATAAAGGAAGTAATAGTCCTGCTCTGCTCTGCTGAGACCCCGTTTGGAGTGCTGTGTCAAGCTTAGAGAGCCACATTTTGACAAGGATGTGGACAAACTGGAGACAGTCAAGAAGAAAGCAACACAAAGCTTAGGAAATCTGATCTCTGAGGACTGGTTTAGTCCTAAGAAATGAAGACTGAGAAGTGATCTGGTGAATCTTCAGATATTAAGGGCTATTTATAAAGATGAAGGTTCTCAATCATTCTCCATGTCCACCTAAGGCAGGACAAATCAGTTGTTTGCTTACTCTACATCAAGGAAGATTTAGGTTAGACATTAGGAAATCCTTTCCATAATAAGGATAGCTGAATACTGGAATAATTAGAGGCTGTAGAATCCCTAGTGTTGGAGGGTCTAAAGAACAATTTAGATCTTCTCTGACAGATGTTTGTGTATTTGGCCCTGCCTCCATACAGTGAGGTCCCTTTCAGCCCTACATTTCAATGAAATACAGTAGACTAATGCTGCCATTTTGTGTGCAAGACCTCAGAGAACTTACCAATAAATATTTGTAAACCTTTTTATCTTTTATCGGTACTGTTCACGTATGCTGGGTTTTTAAAACTGATCTTGTTTTCTTGTTATGCAAGATGTTTTTGCAGGGATTTACTATAATAATGTCTTCTAATAAAGCTGATTATGTCTCCCATATGAGACATTAATATACGAATAAATTGTTCTTAGGGTATATCTGTTTATCAAATGAATGGTAATAAGCATAATACACTGTTCCATAGAGCACAGTATACAATAATATACATGCTGCATTTCTAATCTTTTTGCTCTTAACTTCTAGACTCATTCTCTGAACAATGAAAAACTAAAGTGATTGATATAAGAAGGAGAAAAAAGAACTGAAAAACCTGAGGATGACTGCTGGGGTCTGTGCCAGGAACAAGTTCTTGCTGAAGAGGTACATCAGTACACAGCTATCACAAAATCAGTTTGCTTTTATGCTTGTTATAGAATACAGTGTTTCAGAAGGAGGACTGGTGTTGATTCAGAGCTGTGTGAGGAAAACTGATTATAGGTGGTATTTAGAAAGTAGTAGAGACATCTAAGGAGCACTGTGCCACATATAGACAAACAGTTATTGCTGTTTCTTTTACATGTCAAACGAGATGAGTGTTTTAGTCCTGCGGCTTCTCTGCCAAACGTTTGAATAACATACTTTTCTGTTCCTAAACCACAGAAACTGCTATACTACTGCCAGGATATTATATTTTATTTTAAATCCACACTGTCTGGTTAACGTTATTTTTCAATGTATTAAGTGTTTAATGGCGCATTCTATCTATATAGTAACGTGAAATACAAATTACAGCTTCCATAGTAGAGGTTATTTAATACAACATTAATTAAAATGCATAACCCCCCTACTCATTATGAAGCTCTGTGCTATATCTGTCCATACTAAGAAGCAGCTGCATGTTGGCTCTTTGAAATTGAAAACCCTATTGCTATTAGTCTAATTATGACAATACTTTGTTACAGCATTCATAATGTGCCTTTCCAGCAAGGAAGCTGTAAAGAGGATACAGTGTATTTGTCACTTCGTTACACGATTGAAAAGAAAATAAAGCAGAGTATATACATACATATATATATATTTAATGGGTGAAAGGGGTTCAGATACTCTTATTAGGATGCCCGAGAACAATGGTGGCTCTAAGAGTAAAAACTTTTTTTTTAAACCACCAGTGGATGTTTGACAGTGATGTTTGTTAGCAGATGGAAAAAGTAGCTCACTGATAGTGTTTTGCCCTTAATCTTTTTAGTTGCCTTGGTTAACTACATAACATTACCTCATTGTTTTGCATTACTCAGTAGGTATTCCCTGTAATAAATACAAGGATAAAGTTAAGTACTGAGTTAACATGATCTAGTTACCTAAGACAATTGGGAGGTTCTTAAGGATGACTTTTGTACACGCTGTTTGAGTGCAATAACTGAAATCAGTTATCTGAAATATGGCCGTGGCAGAACGACTTTAAAAATGACAATAAAAATGGCATTTTAGTCAAATCAGGAACAAAATAAAATGGCCTTTGATACCTGTTCTGGTAAATAGTAGAGTCACTGGAAAAACTGACTTAACTTTTTAGTCTGAATGACAAGCTTTGGGGTTTCTTTTTTTCTGTGAGAAATTGAAGACAAATTCAAAAGGCTTAGATCAGTGGTCCCCAGATTTTTCAGGATTGTACCCCCAACCCCTGCTAGCTCCCTCTTTCCCCACCAGAGTCAGGAGCAGGGCCGCAGCCCCCGGGGTGAGTATGGGGGAGATGCAGAGAGGATTAAGTTGGGCCAAGGCTGGGGATGGGGTGAAGCTGGGGCCAGGGCCAAGACCAGGTGCAGAGCTGCAAATGGGTTACACTGTGGGTGGTTGGTGGGAGAGAGAACTGTGGATGATGGTAAAGCCAGAGTGGAGGTGGGACCAGAGCGGGGGGACAGTCGTGCCCTAGAGTTGGGGGAATCTCAGGACTACACTGACCAGAAGGCCTATTGCCTCTTGGAGGGAATAAGAATCTCTGTACACAAGCAAACCGGACCTTGGATGTGGACAAGCATGATAAAATAGGGCTTACCCCTTCTTCAAAAGCAGGATTAGGAGGAATGTGGAATGGGCAGAGCCTTGGCTTTGTCCCTTCCTCATTGGCCAGCACATTTTAGCTAGCCTGGGGAGAAGGGAGGTAGTGATTTGCTGCTAGTGGAGGACAACAGCAGTAAATTAATACATCTAGTGGAACTGTATCTAAGCTACAATGCCTCTTGGCATGATGTAGTTTACATGCTAACTCTTGCTCAGGGCTGTGCCTAAAGGCATAATCTAGTTTATAATAATTTTGTTGTCTGCAAAACCTGCATCAGTTAGGAAGTAGTGACCGCTAAACTGTTGATTGGTTGGCTGGATTTAAAAAGCCCTTTCTAATCCTGCTTTCTTTGGAATCTAAAATGAGTGAGGAATAATGAGACGTGGACTGAGAATGGGGCTTTGAGCTCATTCTATAAACAGCTCTATCAACCAAGGTAAAGACATAACTAGAATTTTACAACAGATTTAAAATATGCTTCTAGTCAGGGATATCTTGTGGTGGTATGTGTCAGTCCTGCATACCGGCACCTTCTCACCACAGTTCCTGTGGCTAGGGCTGCCAGAGCCCCTGGCTGGCCCTACAGCAGCATGGGGGCTGGAAGGCTGCCATGGGGCTGGGAGCCAAAGCCACGGCACTTTATGTCAGAGCATGGGGACAGGGAGGCTGCCATGGGACTGGGAGCCGGAGCCCCTGCTTGCCCCACAGCAGGAGGGGCTGGGAACTGAAGCCCCCACCACCTCTTTGGCAGCCCCAGCCATGAGAACCCAGGGCAGGTGGGAGGTGAGAAGCTGTAGCAGCTGCTCTTTTAACAAAAAACAAGCACTGCTTCTAGTACTTCAAGGATAAAAGGATACTAATTTGTATTGTGCCATTAGAGTTATTTCTATATTAGCATTATGTCTATTTTACACTAGTGTGACCTGTCCTTCTGCTCAGAATGTTGTTCTTCATATATCTGGGTAAAATTTGATATATGATTTTCCCAAGGGACTTGAGAAATCTTGCATGAAGATAAGCCTATTTTTGTAGTAGGTAGGAGAAGGCTGGCCCATCTGTTGAGCAAAGTGTGCTCTGTACATTAATGTTGTAGCTCTCCATTTTTTTTTTTAGGGGGAAGTCGGGTTAGAGAAGCCTGAAATGGAGGTTTAGCAATAAGATGAACATGGGACTGTTAAGATAAATTTATCCTCTTTCCCCGTGTGATTTGCAGACATTAAAGAACTTGAATCTGCTTGGTTGCTATGTTTATATGCATGTGGGAATCTCCAACAGGTGGCTGAAGTAAACATTGCCATCATGGTATCTCCTATCAGGGAGGTCATTAGGCTGGTTGATAGGTATTGGGTAGGGGACAGGTGCACCAATTGCAGGATTTTGAACTTCATGAGAAATATCTTAGCTTCTGTTTCTGAACCATGGAGATGACAGGCAACACAGAGAACCCGTTCCTATTCCTAGGAGCATTTAACTTTGTAAGTGCCTTGTTGTTATAGACTCTTTGTAGTTTACAGTTTTGTATAAACCTTTTTCCTTAGCATGTCTTTCTGGGTCTGGCCCTTTACATATGACTGAATCAAGCAGCTGCAGTCTGTCGTGTTCATTTCTTCTGTTTGCTACATTGCCCTCTCTTCCAGCTGTTAAGTATTAACTCTTGTCATGTTTTCTCCTCATTCCTATGGAGATGACATGCAGAAGATTTGTTTCCATTGTCTTCAGAAAATGTAGTTTTACAATCCCTTTCCTAGTTCACATAGGGATTATATAGTTTGGGGGCTGGTAAATTAAATCTGGAGTAAATGTTCTTGGAGTGGGAAATAAAATAATATGGAGAGACGCAATCAGCAGGGCTTGAAGTGTGATGATTGCTTCTGGAAGAGTTAATACTACTGTACAAAATTCTGCATAGATTCTGTCTATTTTCTCTTTTGTCCCCAACATTGTCAAAGTAAATGTAAGGGAATATTAAAGAGAGTTAGTTCAAAAAGATTAAAGGAGTGAGGACTTTGGCTAACAGGAGCGTGGTGCTAGGGAGTTTTACACTGTTATGGGAAGGATAGTAAAACCATACAGAAACTTCCAGTGCCCCTCCTTTTTTTTTTTTCAATCTTGCACATGTAATAAGCATACTTCTCACACTGCAACTTTTGTAATTCTCAGTGTTTTGTTTATACAGCATAAGTTATTTATAATCTGCCTGTCTGATTGGGAATACCTTTTTTTTATTTTCATCCGAGTGCACTCCATTTTGACTTGCGTACCTCTTGGGTGCATAACAAAGAGGATGGCAGTTGTGTGGAGAGGAAGAGGTTTGCTGAATCACAAAAGAGCACATGATAAGAAAATCTAATAATGTACAACACTCTTTTAAACTAAACCCTGTGTGACCAGCTGGAACTTGAAAATTTTACTGTAAACCACTGGGACAATTAATCATAAAAGAACTTACTTTATATGCAGTTTCCTAAAATGACACGATTATGTAATTATTACAAGAGAAAATATGTTGGATGTGGATTTTAAATAAAAACTCTTGTACTTTATTTCTATGGCTGGGTCTACATAGCACTCTCCTCAGCGTCACTGCTGGAAGAGCTATGCAAAATGAGCTTCTCAGGATTGCATATGGTGTGCCATTTGCATACTCCTGAGGCTCGCTACTACATCCCCGCAAGAGTTCGGTGTTGGCAGAAGGGGGTGCTGGCACTACAGAGGTTGTGTGGACGTGCCTCTGCTGGCTAAACCCTGCTCTGTCAAACGTTTGAGGCATAAGGGACTGGCAACAGAAGGGGGTTTAGCCAGCAGAGGCATGTCCACACGGCCTCTGCAGTGCTGGCACTCCCTTCTGCCAACGCTGAACTCTTGCGGGGCTATGGTAATGAGCTTCAGGAGTATGCAAATGGCATGCCATTTGCAATCCCAAGAAGCTCATTTTGTATAGATCTGCTGGCAGAAGCACTGGGGAGCAGGGGGAGTGCTGTGTAGACATAGCCTATATGTAAAGTGACAAGTATTCTTAGAGTTCTCTAGAGCTTGACTTTGGTATGAGAAGACAAGCTGCTCAGTTGCTATTGCACCCTGATGGTATGTAGAGATTCACTGGTCTAGCCTCACTTATGGAGCTTTTTTGTAAGGTTAGTTGTCCTACAATGAGGTAATGACAAACATTAATCATTTTAAAATTGAAAATTCAGCTGGAGGACGTGCATGTCATTTGTATGTGACTATTGATTATAACTAAGAAGTTATTGTAATACTTATTAATTAAGAATATATTTTTGGGGTAGAGCAGACCGAATTTGGATTTTTAATGGTGCAGGATGATCTAGTGAATAGAGTACTCAACTAGGACTTGGGAATCCTTGGTATAATTTCTGTTTTAGCCACTGACTTCCTGTTTGATCTAGGTCAAGTCTCTCACTATGGCTACGTCTACACGTGCAGCCAACATCGAAATAGTCTATTTCGATGAATAACGTCTACACGTCCTCCAGGGCCGGCAACGTCGATGTTCAACTTCGACGTTGCTCAGCTCAACATCGAAATAGGCGCAGCGAGGGAACGTCTACACATCAAAGTAGCACACATCGAAATAGGGATGCCAGGCACAGCTGCAGACAGGGTCACAGGGCGGACTCAACAGCCAGCTGCTCCCTTAAAGGGCCCCTCCCAGACACAGTTGCACTAAACAACACAAGATACACAGAGCTGACAACTGGTTGCAGACCCTGTGCCTGCAGCATAGATCCCCAGCTGCCGCAGAAGCAGCCAGAAGCCCTGGGCTAAGGGCTGCTGCCCACGGTGACCATAGAGACCCGCAGGGGCTGGAGAGAGACCATCTCTCAACCCCCCAGCTGATGGCCGCCATGGAGGACCCAGCAATTTCGATGTTGCGGGACGCGGATCGTCTACACGGTCCCTACTTCGACGTTGAACGTCGAAGTAGGGCGCTATTCCTATCTCCTCATGAGGTTAGCGACTTCGACGTCTCACCGCCTAACGTCGAAGTTAACTTCGAAATAGCGCCTGACGCGTGTAGACGCGACGGGCGCTATTTCAAAGTTGGTGCCGCTACTTTGAAGTAGCGTGCACGTGTAGACGCAGCTTATATATTGTGACTAAGTTCTTAAAGATTGGGATAATACTTCCATGTCTTTTGCGATAATTGCATGATTTATGAGGTACTCAAATACTATGGTGATGAATGTTATATAAATAGGTAAATCTCCTTCTAGGTAAAGTTATTGCTGTTTGCTAGTTGTTTAGTGGACTTGCAGTTTGTAGAAGGAATTGGGGGATATTAGCCTAGATCCTAGAAGGCAATTATCAAGTCACAAAACACCATTACATTCAGTACTGACTGAAAATCTTGGCAAAGGAACTAAGGACAAAGAGAAGGAATTACTCATTCTGTGTCCTTGGTCTGGATAATTCTAGAAAGGGTTGAGGCTCACAGACTAGGCCTTCACTGTTCTGCCCTGACTGTAGCTATTTGGGATATAAATAAAAATAATCTCCTTTTATAAGCTGCAAATGTATTTTACAAATTTTTTAGTTAATCTTATTCAAAATAATAAGCACACTCATGAAGCCTTCTTGTCGTCTTGCATTATAACTGGTTTTCCCTGATCAAATGATTGCCAATATTTTATACAAAATCTAGCATTAATGCAGTTTTAAGGCAAAACTCTTTTATAATGACGATTTTTTAAAACCTATATTGTTAATTGGCCCATATTGTACATCTTCCACAGTTTGATATAAATTAAATAACAAATATTAAAATGTACATTTAATAAAGAAAATAGGCATAAAATCCTACATTGTGGCAGAACCCTTAGCTTCTGGAATTCTGACACGAGTAAACAATTTCTAAGTCATGGTGTTCACTTTCTAAACTACAGTCTCTCCTTTTTTTTTGGCCCCCTCAGACAATGGGGAAATCTCTACCAATCAGTGCAGCTTAATCACAATAGGTCTTGACTTAGTGTTCCGGGAGTGAAAGGGGCTCACTGGATGAGTGGTGGATGAAGACAAGAGAAGTAGTGAGTGTAAAAAAGCTTTACTAATGATTGCTTAATCAATGTTATGAGGGAAATTAAGAAGGGATGCCTAGCGTGCTCTAGCTGTCTACCCCAACGCAATGTCCAGTGATGGACCAGGGAAAGCCTGTACTTATGGGGTGGTTACCAAACCACAGATGGTGAGCAGAACCCACACCAATATCTAGCTGAAAGGATCCGGATTTTTGGCAGAAGAGACAAGCGAGTCGGGCCAGCTGATGGACTTGTCAAGATACACACATCTCTGATTTGGGCCAGGGGGGTGTGAGTTGATCTTTTATTAGGGTTTGGACACAGAAGCAACCTGCTGGGCCAATGCATTGTGTCCCCTTTAGGAGTTGTCCTTTTTAGGAGTTTCTAATGCTTGGTGAGGCGGTGGTCTCGCTTCCACATATCTGACTAAGCCTTTAGCTGGCCCCACTTCCGTATATGTGACTGAGCCCTTAGCTCCTTGCGGGGGGTTGTCAATGCACGCTGGCATGTCAAGTTCTGATTGGGTAGCGAAGCCTTGATCATGCACGGGGTGCGTGCAGGCCACAGCTTGCAATACTGTCGTGGTCACGCCACAAATGGCTGTGCCCACACTTAGATGAAGTGAACTTTAGAATTCTACTTTCTGTAGACCTTTTTTAAATTGTTTGGTGGTTGGCTGTATCTCCTTATCCTGCAGGCTATAAATCTTCAGCAGGGTGATAATATTCCAATACTATACCAAGAGCTGGTTGGAGGACTTCAGTCCTTTGGCTTCCATGGAAATCTCCTGTGCAAGGTCTATTTACTCATGCATTGATCTTATTGAGAAGAAACAAGAATTTTTACTGTATTATTTCATAAGACTCCTTGAAATAAACTTGATACCTATGATTCCACTTCTTTTGGAATCTTATATCAACTCATTTACTGAAAAGTATCATTCTTTTAATAAAAAAATCTGTAGTGTAAAATACTTTTATACTTACTTTAAAGCAATTCTGTGTATTTTTGTTTTGGTTTTTTTTTCGTTTTTTGTCTCCAAAACTTCTGATTTTTGAAAACAACCTGAGAACATTTTGTACAAAGTGAGCTTAGGAAGTGGTTTGTATTTCAATCAGTAGAAGACAGTCAGCTGCAGGAGTAAAAAATGTATTTTTCATACATATGCAAAAGTTAGACTGCAACATCTTAACTTTTTTCTTTCATTTTTCTTCTTAGCAAAAATCTGCTTAAATTTTGAAATGGGTTCTCGAACAAGTCAAAGATCTTCCCTGGTGAATTTCACCACCATTAAGGTTGCTCTTTACTGATGCTTTCCGTTCATTTCAGTGGAATGAAATGGCATCCCATCTCTTACATGATGGGTAAAAGCAGCAGTAAACTAAACTGAAACAGTGGTATAATCCACAGGGGACGTTCTACTACAGGTTTAATGTATTCCCATCAGAAATTCCAAAAGTCTTTTAGGGTCTTGTGTGTTTATTGTTGAAATTTTACAACATTTATGTGACTAAAGGCACTTGTATATTTTACATTTTTGTTGTTGCACGTAGGCCCTTTATAAGCAAATGCCAAATTTTCAAATAACTATTCTTTTGTTTCTACAATGTCAGAGTAACAAATGTGAATATTAGTGGAGAGTAACTTTGGCATATTCTTAATTACGCTGACAGACTTTTTTGTATTGATTTTATATTGTTGATGCCTACAGTATTAGTATGTTGTAAAAAAACATATAGCTATTCTCTTGGAGTACATTTCAGTAATGATAAAATGTTATCTACAGTCATAGAAGGAGCAGTACGTTCATTTCTTCATGACCATGTCATTACACAAACCAATTATTTCAATCCATGTATTTCTTAGAATCCTCTTTCCAATAAATAAACTTTTAACATGTTAGCTAAGTTTTAAATTAGCTTTTTTTACTGCCCTTATAAGTGTATCAGCAACACAAACACTCTGAAAACACTTCTCTCGTTTTCTTTGAAATGCAATTAGACATGCTTATGTTTGTGAATCTGTTGGGATTCCATGTTTTTCCAATTACCAAAGAGTTTCCCTTATTTGATTTTTTTTTTCCTTTGGCAGCCCTAGAGAATCTTTATAAAATAGCCAAGTGTTTAACTTTGAGCTAGAATTCAAGGAAATAACTAATTGCATGAAGGCAATGAGTTGGTAATTTAGACACAATATCAAAAGGATTAAAAATTGTCACAATAAATAAGAAAGGAAATAGCAACAACAATACCAGAAACAAGTACTCATTTGCTGTGGAGGCCTGCAATGGCGGTGGGGTTTGGGGTTGGAGAAAGGGAGAACTAGCTACCATAGTTCAGTGATAAAAGAGGTGGAGGAGGGCACAGGCTTTCAAATTTACCTAAGTGATCTTTAAACATTTACTATAGTTTATTTGTTGTCTAGCACTTAAAACTTGTCATTGAGTCTGCAATGGAAATACTTTTGTAATTGTCTGTATTATGTGGGTCATTGACCTTCAACAGTGGATCCACTGAAGCAACTGTCCATTTATCTGGAAAATTACCACATGGCAAGTTGGCATTAAACAGTTTTAGAAGGTTCTCTATAGCAATAGCCCATGTATTAAATAGTGGACCACACAACGCTCTCTGCATTTGGTTATCATCTAGACCAGGGGTTCCCAAACTCTTCAGCATTTCTCCACACTTTCGATTTTTGAGAAACCCTCATGCCCCCATCTTGTGTTTACCATCATCCAACCCCCTTTTAACAAAAAATTCAATTCGTAATGTAAAATAAACACAAAAACTTTATATAAAAATGTTATTTTTAAAATTAAAAATAAGCACAAATAGTTTTTCTTGGCCCGTGGTGGGTGCCTGGTTCAGCCCCAGCTGGTCAGCTGTTTGAGCCCCTGCCAACCTCCAGAACTGCCCATGCCAGCTGACTGCCCAAGCCTGACTGCCTGAGCCCAGAGTCACCTGCCCGAACTGACCAAACCCTGTGCTACAGGGGCCAGCTGCCTGCCTGCCTGCGAGCCAGCCACCGGGGCCAGTCACTGGCCCACCTACCATCTGTCAGGGCCTACTGCCCACCTGCCTATCAGCTGCCCAAGCCCCACGCTGCAAGGGCCAGCCCCAGTCACCCAAGCTCTGCACTGCTGGGGTAGCAGCCCGAGCACTGTGAGCTTCCTGTTTGAGTCCCTCCCCTCCCCCAAAGCCAAGCACCATCAGCCCCTTGCTCTTACCCCATCCCCATCCCCATCCCCTGAGCCAGACACCACCAGTCCCCCAAGCTAACTCTGTCCTGCGCCTCCTCTTCTTCCCAAAACCACACTCACTCACCTTTGCAGGAAGCAGCTAGCTTCACATGGGTCTTCGTTGGCTGTCTGCTTTTTATAGCAGTTGCACTGGGTCGCCCAAGTAAAATGGCTGGGCCTGAGAGCTGGAAGCAAAGGCCAGCTCTTTCTTGGGGGTGGGCGGAAAGACTGGGGGAGGCTGGGTCACCTTGTGCTCCCCCTGGAATTTCTTCACGCCCCTCCTCCAGCATGGGAAATCATGATCTATACCTTTTCATTACTAAATATAAAAGAAAAATACACCAAAATACCAACTTGCCTTGATGGCAATTTTTGTATACACAGTAGAGTCTCATGATTTGTGATCTTAATGTTTGCAAATTCAATTATTCACAAGTGGCTGAGTGTTCGCTTCCCCCCGGGGTCCCAGGGACCTCCCATATTCGTGAAAAATCAACATTTGTGAAGGTTCTAAACACGGACCCCTCATGAATGTTGAGACCCTTCTGTGGTTATATTTTCTGTTTTCACATAATTAATCATTAGAACGTGTAAAGATGTAGCCCTTTTTAGCATTAAAATAAAAATACTGAACATTATCATAAGAAAATATACACACAAGTTGCAATTCAGTGGAAAGGTTAAAAAATGATCAAGTGGTTACTTGTTTCTGCTCTGCTTTATATGGCTTGAAATTTATTAGAAACAATATTTTAGGCATTTATTTTCTATAAACAGCATAAAGTTTTGGGCTTAAAATAAAAATCTAGACAGCATTTTTTGGAACTAAAGCATTGAGAAAATACTGCAAAATGGTAACTATTGAGTAAGGATTATACTTACCTGTATTATAATCTCTCCAAGGCCATAAACTGTGAGCAAGAACAATGAGACTTTCCATATGGTGCAACTTTAACAGAAGAATGTAGGAGCTCATCTGCAGACCTGAAATGACTGGAGATAGACAGAGTGTGTGACATTCTTTATGGCTGTGTCAGGGTCTATAGCTAGTAATCCTCATGGGGCAGTTCACTTAAAATACTGCATGTATTAGCAGTAATGATCACATACTGATGTGTGCACTAGTAACAGAGAGAAAGCTGTGCTAGTCTATATACTATCAAAACAAAGAAGCAGTCCAGTAGACAGACCCACTTCTTCAGATCATAGCTATATCAGAACAGATTCAATATTTAAGGCATAGAGAACCAAAAATAGTAATCAAAGTTGACAAATCAGAAAAAAAATTATCAAGGTGAGCAAATCAGAGAGTAGAGGGGCGGGGAGGGGAGGAGTCAAGAATTAGATTAAGCCAAGTTTGCAAAAGAGCCCCTATAATGACCCAGAAAATTTGCATCCTGGTTCAAACCACGTGTTAATGTGTCAAATTTGAATATAAAAGATTGTTCAGCAGCCTCTCTTTCCAAAGTAGTGGGAAAATTTGTGGGGATTGGGCCGCATCCAATCTGACTGAATCGGCCTTGTTAGCACTTGTCTTCCTCATAGCATTCCTCATCTTTCCACATGTGTATATGTCTCTCTGCCAAACAGTACTTTCGACTTCATGCCTCTGATGAAGTGGGCTATGGCCCATAAAAGCTTGTGCGAAATAAATTGGTTAGCCTTTAAGGTGCCACAGGACTCCTCATTGTTTTTGCTAAAGCAGACTAACGCAGTTGCCTGTCTGAAACTTGTCACTGTGCAATGTACATCTGAATGATGTTGTTAAGCCAATCTAAGCCCCCATGTAGATGGTGCTAGATTGATGGAAGGATTCTTCCTTTGACCTTGGGGAGGTAGATTACTAATGGTGACAAAAGAACCCCTCCAATCAGCATAGGCAGGAGCACTGTAGCAGGCCGACTGGAGTGCAGACATATATGAGGCCAGTGGCCACTAGTGTGGGATTTCTGGGGGAAAGGATGATTCACTGGCCAAGTGTCCATGCACTACACTCTCCACGCCCACGCCCGTCCCTTCCTGTCTCCTCCTGTGTCTTGCCTGACCTGCTTTTCCTGTGGAAGCACAGCACTGCTTCTGGTGAGTGTAGGGACAGTGCCCCAACTCCTTCCCCGCACTCAGCAGAAGCAGTGTGGTGCTGTTGGAGGCCTTGACACAGGGGTGTGCATTTTACCCTCCTTGTCCGCTCTCATGCATCACCCCTTCTTGAGCCACAGCAAATGTCCTGAGGCTTACCATATGTATTCTAACACCAGTGTCCCCTGTGCCCATGCAGACTGTTGTGGTTCGCAGATAATCTGGGATAAGGGGGAAGCAATGGGGGAAAAAAACAGAACAGTGGTACCAGAAAATGGTCTGGTGCAGACAGACCAAGGCTCAAAGTAGAGCTGACCTGTCCCAGACCACTAAAGCCACAAAAGTCATACCTCAAAAAAACTGTTCCGAACCATAATTGCTGTGTGAATCCAGATCATTAGGACTGCATCTACACTGGCAAGTTCTTCTGAAAAATCCTGCAAAGCGTTTACGCACAAAAAGCGTTCTTTTGAAAGTAAATCAAAAGAATGTTGCTCTCGTTTCGAAAGCGCTCTTCCACTCCCATTTCAGGAAGAATGCCTTCTTTTGAAAGCTTTTGAAAGAAAGCACGTGTAGACACTCCTCAGGGCCCTTCTTTTGAAGGAGCAGCCCTCATGGCAACTGATTTGTTTCGATCCCTTGCCCGTTCTTTCAAAAGAGTAGGGGCTGTGTGGATGCTGTCTTTTGAAAGAGCAGATTACTCTTTTGATCTGCTCTTTTTTATGTGGGAGTGCGCTCTTTTGGAAGAGATGTTCTGGAAGGGCTTCTTTTGAAAGATCTCTGTACTATAGACATAGCCTAGAAGGAGACATGTGAACGTCAGAGACAGAGCTTATATAAGAATTGTGGTTTCATAAGGCTATGGAACTCACTCCTCAGAATGATCTTGGAGTTAATTTCAGACTAAAAGCAAAAATAATCCCTTCTTATTAACTTTCCTGCAGTAACTTTGGGTATGTCTACACAGCAGCCTTATTTTGAAATAAGCTATTCTAAAAGAGCTTATTTTGAAATAATACAGCTACGCAGAAAATGCATTTTGAAATACAGTGTCTGCATACATAGAGCCTATTTTGAAATAGGCGCTATTCCTCATAGAATGAGGTTTACCAATTTCAAAATAACTTTGTATATAGACCTACTGTTTCACACACATAAAGACACAGAATAAGGCCATACACAAAGCATAAGCAGGTGGGAAAAAACCAAACTCCTTCACCTTCCAAAGCTCCAATAACAACGCACCAAAACACAACCACTGAATGAAGGTGTTTCCTATAGGCTGGGAAGGGATACCCCACAGAAATTTATTATTCTATTTATAACTTAGAGCAGTGCTTTGGGAACCAGTGGTGTGTGTAAAAATGTAAATCAGGTAGGGAACAAAGCAAGATTGTTATTTTCCCTTTTGAAATTATTTTGAACTAATATACTCTGATTTTATGATAGAAATATACAATAGATATTATGTAATGGGTTCTTCACATATAATTTTATGTAACTATAAACTGGATTATTTCTCTACTTTTCATCAGCTTCAAAGAAAGCTAAAATTTGTTATCTTGCACAGTTCTATTTCTTTAAAAAAATTGGCTAGGAAGAGAAACAAACACAAGCACTCTTCAACACTTATCCACTCAACAAAAGTAAAGAAAGGGGAATTAAGAAATAAACATTCACAAAAGTCACGCTACACTCCTTATAATGCTTAGAGCTAAATTTTGACCTCAATGCCACATTATAGATGTCAGTTCCAATGTTCTCTCACACTGCATAAACAAACAAAGTCCTTACAGGTTGAGGTTCAAAATGTTGATTTAGCTTTAATATTTGTAGTCCATTAACTTTAATTAAACTCACTCTAAGATTAAATTAATAAATTATTTTGTTAGTCTTTAAAGTGCTGTATGACTGCTTTTTTGTTTTGATAGTATACAGACTAACATGACTATCAGTCTGTCACTCTAGGCTTGTAAACCTGTTGCATGTGGGGATTTTTAGGCTATATAAAAATAAGTAATGAGCTCAGTTACTAGTGGGGAATTTCATTGTCTAAATGATGTTGTTCTTAGATTAACTCTTACTGTTCTATTTTGTATGATTCCTGTAAGGAAACTGAGGTTGAATGGTATAAACGTTTCTAGATTAACAGATGTTAAAAGTGAAAAAGACTTACTGCATCAACCAGTCCAAAACCTGGCCAATACAGAATTCTTTCTTCCAGAATATTTCCTAATATTGATTCACTTTCCAAATTACCAGTGGCTGAATGCTCACTATTTACCTTGAGAGACTTCTCTATAACTTTTATTTAGAATTTATATAGACTAGAATGTCCTTTCTAATACTTAGCACTCAGCTAACTTCTTTTTAAATAGCTCTTCTAAAATCTTTCCTGAAAGTAAATGTTTACTGCATCATGTTGTTACTCTTTTTTCTGTTCTCACCAACTTTTCCTTATTCTGTTAATTAGAATTCTGTACAGGACAGTGGGGCCAGTTCAGATAAAAGGAGGGAGGCAAATTCCAGCCCTCTTTCCTGATCAGCCTTCCAGAAGGAACCTGTTACAGTTTCTGCTCGTCCCACCCCTCTCTCTCCCAAAAGGACTCTAGGGCTTCCTCGCCCAGGGAGTTTCCCCTCTTATCCATGCACTGCATGTGCTGGTGCCACTAACAGCAGAACTCTCAGGGGACTCCTCTGTGCTCCATCACACAGAAACAGATTGTCTCTGCAGTATTTGGCCTGGTCACATCTCCAACTGTACAGAGGGCCAACAGGGTACAATTTCAGTGGTGTGGTGACTACACATCCAGAACTATATTCCAGCAGCAGCCCTACTGATTTAGTATGGGGTGAGTGGTTAAAGTTGTCAGACAATGCTCCCCACAGGTTTATGGTGTATGAAATTTGAGCAAGTGCAAAACCCTTGGGGAGAGAGGGCATGAATGCACCCATCTGATCCCTTAATTAGTGCCACTGGTGCAGAGCTACGCAGAGAGGATCTATTACTTTCTTGCTCCACTGCAGCATGCTTCCGTTTATGCACCTCGCTACTGGCAGTGGCTCTTCTTAATGCTGCCATATCTCATGGGACACACAAGTTTAATATACTGTCCATTATTACCCCCAGGTCTCTCTCAGCATTACCACTTCCTAAGATTTTCCTTCCCCTTGTTTTGGGTTGTTTTTCCTCTGCTGCGTTAGTTACAAGAGAGTCAATCTGGAAACAGCCCCACAGTCTCCATGATAACAGTGGGTCTTTGCTCTTGAAAGCTTATGCTACAAAATATTTGTTAGTCTATAAGGTGCCACAGGACTTCTTGTTTTAATCTGGAAAAATTTGAATTTATCTTTTCTCTGATATTATTTTGCCATGTCCCAGATATATTACATTCAAATTTGTATGAAAAGGGAATGAAACATTTTAAATGTTATCGAAGTAATTTTGTTCCTAACAACAATGGGGTTGTATGTTTTGGAAGTCTGTAAGCTAAAAGAAAATACAGAGAATTCTGTGTTGGGCATGTAGGAAGAATTGGACAACTGTAACGTTGCCCAGTGGCCCTCCTCTGCAAGACTAATCCAACACATACCAAAATCAGTGGAAAGACTTTTACTAGTTTCAATGAGGCTGATGAACTGGAGTAGTTGCAGCCTTCCTCTTTTAACTATTCACATTCAACCTAGATCTAGCCTCCATAGTGTTATGTTGGGGTCTCCCATGCAACTGTGTTGTGCAGAGCTCCTGCATTGGCTCTCCAAATCCTGCTGCCTATGAACAGTGAGTCCACATCGACTTCACTTCACCCAGAATCTTCCACATCTGTGGAAGTAGAACAGGGTTTGCCTTTTAGTGTGCCTCGGTCAATGAAGATTTGCAATCTTTTTTTTTTTTTAAACCTACACACCTCACAAAGGAATAGCTGCACTAGCAGTGTTTTCTCCTAAATGTTGTGCATCTTGCTCAGCAACTCAGACCCCTGCCACAGGCCCCAGGGCAAAGTGGGAAAGGGCGGGACCAAGGGCAGTGAGCCCTCATTGCCACGCAAACTGCAGTGCTGGCCCTCCCACTGCTGCTGCCAAAGTAGGAGCAGAAGTGGCCAGAGGTCTGGGCCCTTTTGAAACACTGGGCCTGCAGGAACCTGCTGTCCTTTGACCATTTCCCACCCTTCAGCAGGACTGATTTTGCTGCATTAGTCCCATAGCATTATAGGGTTGCCCCAGGATGAAGCATGGCATAATTTAAAGCTGCCATTGTATCTTCCCAATTTTGATATTACCTGGATGCGAAGTCATTGTCGGTGACACTGGTAGAATTACATTGCCATAATATATTTCAAAAATACAGTGCTTGTCTTAGAGATTACATGGAAAACTGCAATTTTTATATAAACGTGTAATCTCTAAATATTTCAGTTTTACAAAGAGACTATATCTACAGAGAATGGAGAGAGGAGGATCAAACTGAAGATAGGTTCTTTGTTTTGTTAGGAAGAGCAGTTTTTAACAGGCTTCATTTTCTCTACATAAGCCACTCTATGATCTTTCTTATGCATCTATTTTCCCTTGATCTTACTGTGTGAGTGACACTTACTTTACACTAGCATTATCTGTCAAAATATTAACTGGAATATACTGTCTAGAGCACATTTTTATTATTATTAAAAATAAAAATGCTGGGATAATTGAATTCCTTTATATTCCCTATATAGTGTGAGAAGAGTAAGACAGTGTTCAGACCTTAGGGAAAAACGCATGTGGATTTCCTCTTTGCCCTAAGATCATGTACTCTCCCTTGCTCTGTAACTACTTTGATTCACTATACCTTAGAGGGAGATAAAATTTGCAATATGTGCATATCATCTAAGGGAAACAATAGCATACATACATTTTACTATGAGACTCACATTAAATAAATATATAACATGCTGCGATGTCACAACAAGTAGATGTACAATTATGAGGACAAAATACCCAAAGGAAATCAATACAAGACTTATTAATATCCAGACCTGTAGAAGACAACTGTCAGACAATTGGTCAACAAGGTACATTGTATCTGTTAGATACCGACTAACCCATTATGATCTTTATGAAGTGTCCTTTTGGGGGTCTAGATCTTCAAATATGAGTTGGAAGACCCTTTTCTTTTATTAGTTGCTAAGCTCTTTATACTTTTACCATATTGCAGCAGGTTAGAAGTCTGAGCTTTATTGTCTTATGTTATTGAAAATCCAGATTCCTGCAGCCTTCTCCCTCAGGTCAAGATTTGTCTGCGAATACATTCTCATTTCTCCATGTACAAAGGCTGTCTGGAGAGAGGCAGAAAAGATTATGACTGTAATATACTTAAATCCAATTTATTTGCCTGACTAGAAACTTCCACACTTCGCAATTGCTTCCTACAGAAGATTTTGTATTTAATTCTGTCATGGCAGTAAGAAGTAAGAATGATCCTAGCCCTCCAACAGGTATATATATTCAGCACACACCTGAGCCAAATGAAATGCAATAGAAAAGACAGTGGTGAAATAGCAGATTTATTCATTTATTTTTCCATTTTCACTGTGTTTCCACTTTAGAATGGTTCATTTGTATTTTAGGAATAGATATTGAAATCTCATGTGCAAAGCTGGTGTTATACATCTGTGCACAAGGAATTGATTTTTAGCTAGGTAATTTTTATGTCAGGCATCTGATTATCTCATACAAATGTATAGTGGTTTATACTGTAATACTATGCTAACCCCTATCATATATGTTATAGTTTCAGGAGTCTGCCATTTTATCCCATCACATTCACTGATGATGCTTGACAAGGGTTGTGGTGTTGAGGATTGAAAATGGACACACTTGAGAGAAGGTGTGAGAGTAATGGTGGTGGGAAAGGTCTTATGTTTGACGTGCAGGATTGCATTTCAGGACCTCTTGGTTTTGTGCTTCCCATTTTGCAAGCAGTGAGTGATGCAAATACTTGCCATGTATTTTTATCAAAGTCACTCTTGGTCAGTTTTCCCATGTGTATTATTTAACCAGTAATACTTAGGTATCCTGCAGGGTGACCTTGTACTTAAATTGTTCCTGTTTGAAAGCACTTGGCTAGCCTCAAAGGCCAGGCGCTATAGCAGAACAAGGTATTAATTTTTACTGTTACTACTTTTCAGGGATGTATTAGTATGTGACTTGTCATCAGACAAGCCTCACCTGGAGCTTAACAGGTGTGCCTGTCTCAGTTTTCCTACTTCAGACACTTCAGTAACTTCAGGCTTTCATTACTACCCAGGGTTGTTTATCATGAGAAGATAGTCCAAATCGTCCATAACAAAAGTCCAAAATGTAGTCCATTTTATGTCAGTGCAACCAGTCATCAGAGCTCAAGACAACACATCATTCCATGCCCAGATACCACATACTGATGCTCCCAGTCATGCCTGGGTGAGTTCATGATAATTTCCTGTCCTTGTACCTACACTTTCTGCAGTTGGAAGGTGCCCAGCCTTTCTTCTGGGGAACATTCTTACCAGGGGAACACCGCTCATTCTCCTGGCCCTCACAGTTCCTATGGGTTCAGCTCTCTGACTTAGAAATTTCAGTAGGTAAGCTCCCCAGCCTTCAGCCTTCTTACCCTATTTCTGGACTGGGGACACCTACCAGAAAACCCTCTGTTGCTATTCTCCTACCTTCATCTTTCTGCTAGGAACCACCTTCTGCTTCTGTCCAGGACTCCTCAGTCCTCCAGTCTCTGACAGCTCTCAGCTGCCCTATCTGACTTGAACCAGTTAGATCTGATTCACTGAGACACCCCCTCATGGGGTTGCTCCTGGATCTTTTGTAGCCCCAGGGATACTTGCTGCTCTGCCCTCTTTGCTGGCTGAATTGGAGTATTTTCTCTGGGACAAGGAAGTTGGACCTGCTTTGTTTACTGGGGCCAACCACCCTGTGATAGTGATTCTATTTGTTTTCAGGTCCATGCTCTCAAGAAGCCTTCCTGGGGAGAATGGTTTGTAGTAGTGTAAAGTGTCTATGACGTCTCATGAGATGGGGGAACAAAAGGGCACCAGCACTATTCCACATGTAGATGGTTTTCACCAGTGAGGGGTATCATGGGGCCAGGTCATTCTCCTAGCAGTGTGTGTTGGTGAAACAGATTAAAATTGCACCCTACTGGCTGAACCCCAGGGAAGAGTGACATTGAATGCTCTTTCAAAGTGATTTCATTTGGGCTTTGTCTATGCTACACAGCTTTTAGCAACACGGCTGTGGCAAAAAGTCAGGCGGTGTAAACACTGTTGGCATTCCTACCAACAAAAAACTTTCATCCCCTAATGAAGAGGGTCTTACCCACAAGCGCTCATTACCTAATAAATAAATTTGTTAGTCTTTAAGGTGCTACAGGACTTCTAGTTTCTGAAAGGTTGGTATTATGGTGATAACGATTGATGATTAGCAGAGACATTCATTAGTCATTAGCGGGCACTCTGTACTCAACAGGTGGAAGCTACGCATACTGAACAATGTTTGCCCAAGGTAGTGGGAAGGTCAGACTAGGATAGTGGTTCTCTAACTTTTTGGCGCAAGGCCCACTGCACTCAATTGTGAACCACCAGACAAACATCCATGATGACAAAATGCCTTTGTTTATCTCTAAATACCTTAAATACTAAATTACTTGCATTAGGCTACTGGAGCTATAGCATAATGGGGTATATATAACCAGTGGGAAAGGAAATATTAATAATCTACATCAAAATAATTAAACAGATTAAGTGCTTTATCATGTTAGTTTATGAAGCTTCATTTTAAATACAGTGTAATATTAATTTATGTCCCAAACAAAAGATTTCAACATTTGAGTTTTTTAATAGTAGGCAAGGAAAACCTATTTTGGGTTGGGAGTCACTAACCCACTGGAATATCAGTCAGGGGCCACACAAGAGAGAAGCAACCCCCTCAAAAAATCCCAGCCCCCCAACCTTCATTGATATGGTCTCCAACTGAGATATTTCACTCCCCTGGTGCTCTCACCTCATGGGGCGTGGGGAGTGGGAGGAGACAGGGAAGACCAAAGTTCAAGGCTTCCCATGGACCAGATGAACACTTTTGGGGTCCTGGGTTAAGCAGATTTTTTGACTCCCCCAGGCTCTGAGGATGGGGTTGAGGGTGGGTGGGTGTGAGGGTGGTGGAGTGGGCTGGGAGTGGGGATCTGGTCAGGAGGGAAGGTGCAGGAGAGAGGGAGGGTGCAGTGTATGGCCAGGAGTGAGGGTGCAGTGTATGGCCATTGGGGAGGGTGCAGGAGTGAGGAGAAGGCGGCAGGTGGCGAGCCTGGACAGGAGGATGGTGCAGGAGCAAAGGAGGGTGTAGAGTGTGGAGGGGGGTGGGTGGGTGCAGGATCAGGTTGGGATGTGGGGTCTCAGTAGGGGGGTGTATCCATGAAAGGGATGCGGGTGCAGGGTGTGAGCATGAGAAGAATGGGGGAAGGAGCACTTGCCTTCACCCCCTCCCCAACCAAGTGTTCCCACTTATTTTTTTCCATCCATGTGTGGAATAAATTTTATGTGGATCAAGGCAAGTACAGCTGTGCACCACCACTAAACACATGCTGCTCACTGTGAGTGGCTGTGAGCACTCTGCTAATCAGCTGGGTGGCACCTGAATCTTTCATGGGTGGCTGTCAACCACTCAGCTTTCAGGGAACAATGTCCCCCATTGCTCACAGGCACCATGTCCCAGGTGTAGCCTCTCACTGTTCCCATTGACAGTGATTCTGGAATCACGTCCAGTGGGAGCAGTCGGGAAAGCCTGCAGGCAGTACACCTGGACACTGCTGTTTCCCCAGTGGGAGGGAAGGGAGGGGAGGGGAAGAAACAGCTCATGGAGCAACCTGCTCCCTGCCTGTGCTGGATCTTGTAAAGCTTGGGGCTTCCTTCCACCTCGCCCCTAAGCAGGAAGCTGGGGCACTGGCACTCCAACCTCACAGGGTGGGGGTGTGAGGTTGAAATGCCAGTGTGGGCTCCTGGCTGCAGGTGGAAGAAGGCGGAGACCTGCAGCCCGCTTGCCCTGAGCCTACAATGCACTTGCAAGGTGCCTGTGGACCACTAGGGGTCTGTGGACTGCAGTTTGAGAACCAGAGGACTAGGACAAGAGAGCTTTATCTGCCCGCAAGTCTTCCTCTCTTTGCCCTGTAAGTGCTCACAGAATGAAAGAAATGTTCCCTGGCACTCAGGGAATCAGGAACCCCTTCTGACCAGTAAGCATCTCTGATGGAGAGGTTAAATAGTGATGAGCATGGCTGGTGTCAACCCTTTGGTCCTGTCAATCACGTCAAGACTGAAACAAGGGCTAAAAACAAAGTTCCCAGCAGTTGCTGGGCAGCTCTGGGATAGATCTGATTAGGAAGTTGGTGTCACTATCCTGTTCTCCTTTCAGGCTTAGAGAACAGACAAAAGGGAATAGGGGAGTGGAAACAGAGAGCCTCATCCGCAGCAACACTAATTCAATTTGTGTTGTAGGGATTCCTACTTAGTTAGATGGAGATGCTCTAAGGACTTCCCAATGCCTGTCTAGTACCCCTCAACAGCACCTCTCAAGTACCCCTCAACAGCCTGGAAACTGTGACAGCTTCCCAGCCCCTTAGCCTTAAAGCAGTGGAGTGGTCACTGTGCCCATCCCAAGGCTGTCAGTCAATAGCGAAGAACCTTACCCTTTCCAAAGAGAATTTTGGATGTTCAGTGAGCTGGAGTATTAGCCTAGACCAGGGATCACACTGAGAAAAAAGAGAGTTGGCCCCCAATGGTACACCTGCCCACTCATTGCCAACATGCTTATGGGCAACATGGTGATGGGAAAATCCATAGCTTCCAAGACTTGGAACAGCCATTAGCTATGTCTACACACGTATGCTACATTGAAATAGCTTATTTCGATGTAGCGACATCAAAATAAGCTATTTCGATGAATAGCATCTACATGTCCTCCAGGGCTGGTGCCGTCGACGTTCAACGTCGACGTTGGGCAGCACCACATCGAAGTAGGCGCTGCAGGGGAGTGTCTACACTCCAAAGCGGCACACATCGAAATAAGGGTGCCAGGAACGGCTGCAGACAGGGTCATAGGGCGGACTAGCACTTCCGGGGCAACAGCTAGCTGCTCCCTTAAAGGGCCCCTCCCAGACACACGCAGCCTGCACAGCACACGGTCTGCAGAGCCAGAGGCACGCACACCTCGGCAAAGCAGTATGGACCCCCAGCAGCAGCAGCAGCAGCAGCAGCAGCAGCCAGAGGTCCACACAGCCGCCCCTGCAGGAGCAGTGCTTGCCCTGCTCAATGCTATGCAGGAGGCAGCTTGATCACCTTTTAGTCACAGAAGAGGAGCTGCCCCCAGGGGAGGAGGAAGCAGCCCCAGACCCTGCTGTCCTCCGCCCCGCCCTCCACCGCACATGTGGCCGGCTGTGGAGCTACCCCACGAGCACCAACTGGTGGGAGCGGCTGGTGCTCGGCGAGTGGGACAACGACCGCTGGCTCCAGAACTTTCGCATGAGCTGGCGAACATTCCTGGAGCTCTGCCAGTGGCTCACCCCCGCACTGAGGCACCAGGACACCTTCATGCGGCGTGCCCTCAGCGTGGAGAAACGGGTCAGCATCGCTGTCTGGAAGCTGGCCACTCCAGACAGCTACCGATCCATGGGGCAGCAGTTTGGCGTGGGCAAGGCCACCGTCAGGGCTGTCCTCATGGAGGTAAGAGGACCCATGGGCGGGGGCCCTGGGGGTGGAGGGTAGCCCTGGGAGGGAGGGCAGCCCTGGGGGAGAAGGAGCCCTGGGGCGGGAGGGGAGCCCTGGGGTGGAGGGCAGCTCTGGCGGGGGAGGGCCAGACACACCCTGCACACCCCTCACTGGTGCTCTCCCATGTCCTTCCCCTACAGGTCGTCCGCACCATCAACGCCCTGCTCCTCCACAGGCTCATGCGGCTTGGGGACCCGGATGCCGCCATCGCGGGGTTTGCTAGCCTGGGCTTCCCAAATTGCTTTGGGGCTCTGGATGGGACCCATATCCCCATCCGAGCTCCGGAGCACAGCGGAGGACGCTTCCTGCACAGGAAGGGCTACCATTCGGTGGTCCTCCAGGCCTTGGTGGACAGCCGGAGCTGCTTCCTGGACATTTATGTTGGCTGGCCTGGCAGCACCCACGACGCCTGGGTGTTCAGGAATTCGGGCCTGTGCTTCTGGCTGGAGGCGGGGACCTACATCCCCCAGCGGGAGATCCCTGTGGGGGACACCACCATGCCCCTCTGCGTCGTCGCAGACGCAGCGTACCCCCTCTGGCCCTGGCTCATGCACCCTTACACAGGCCATCTGTCAGCCAGCCAGGAGCGCTTCAACACGTGCCTGAACCATGCACGCCAGGTGGTTGAGCGCACTTTTGGCTGCCTCAAAGGGCGCTGGAGGTGTGTCCTCACCCGCCTGGATGCAGGCCCCACCAACATCCCCCAGATTGTGGGCGCGTGCAGTGCACTCCACAATCTGGTCGAGAGCAAGGGGGAGGCATTCTTTCAGGGCTGGGCTGTGGAGGCTGGCAGGGCCAACGTGCAGCCACCCGCTGTCCCCAGTCACCAGGTGGATCCCGAGGGGATCTGGGTCCGGGAGGCCCTGTGGGCCCATTTCGACCAGGCTGCGGGGTGAACAGTAGCAGGCCCCCCAATGCACCCCCGCATCCTCCACAACATTCCCTGCCCCCACGCCCACACCACAGAGCACCCAAGAGCACCCCCCCCACTTTTCTTGCAAATAAAAATAGACTTGTTGTTTTTGAAACCAAAAAACAGTGAATTCTCTTATTAATACTATACATATATATATATAGTGGAACAAAAGGGGGGAACTATTTACATGGGGGGGGAGGGACCATAAAAGAACAGGGGTCTAACACAAACTATATACAAATATAATGGGGGATATGTACAAAGGGGTAGGGGGGGCCACGTCCTGGGCCCCGCACCCCCTACTGTCCAGCGCCTGGGGTTGGCGGGCATGACCTTCACTTCGGCCTCAGCCCTGGCTGAGGCTGGCTGGGGGCCAGGCGAACCGGCAGATACGGCTGGCGGGTGTCGAAAGGCCCCAGGGTGGCAGACGGCGGTGGGACGGCGGTCGGATCAGTGGGTGGAGCAGTGGGCAGGGCGGCCAGAGCGGCGGGCGGCGCGGCATGGGGGGCCAGGTAGTCCGCTATGCGCTCACAAGTGTGCATAAAGGCCCCCCATGCCTCCTGGCACCAGGCCAGCACCCGCTCCTGCAATTGCAGCCACCGCTCGTCCACCCGCAGGCACTACTCTGACACCTCCAGCTGCCGCCAGAGGGTCGCGAGCAGCTGGGGGGTCCGTCGCCGTCCTCTGCTGGTGGTGGCTCCGCCGTTGGCCCCACCCTGGGGCTGGTTGGTGCTCTGCCGAGGGGCTGGCCTGCAGCGATGGCCCTGGTGGGCTGTCCGGGACCACTGACACCTTGCCGGCGCTCTCCGGGCCCTCCGATGGTGCAGCTGCAGAACATAGGGGGGAAGCAGAGTGGAGACAGCTGTTAGTGTGGCCCCTGAGCTGTGGCCCTTGTCCCCCTACCCCTCTGCTGCTGGGTCCCCATCCCCGTCCCCGGGAGATGCTGCTGCTGCTGCTGCTGGGTGTCCCCCCCTCCGGGGGACCCTAGGTTCCACTCCCCCCATCCCCAGGGATGGGGCATGGCACTGTCCTGCTGGGGGGGCAGGGGCTGATGCACTCTTCTGAGGGACATGCCACTGCTGTCCTTGGGGCCATGGTCATCTGGGCATGTGGAGGGCCCTGGTCATGTCCCTTGTACCTGCCCCTCAACCCCGGGGGGTGTGCACCGGGGGGGTACATACCTGATGGTCCGCTCCCACGGTCGGGGGACACCCTCTGGGTGGACGCCCTGCTGGAGCTCCGGGACGGCAGGATTATTTGGAGCCCCCCGTCGCTGGAGGAGGATTCCCCCTCCTCCTCCTCCGGCGTCCCAGGGGTGGGCTCCTGGGGGGGCCCCTGCGGTGCGGGGCTTGCCTCCGGGGTGGACTCTGCCTCCAGGGCCTGCTGGGGCTCGTCGGCCAAGGTGTCAAGAGTAGCTAGCAGGGAGGAGGTGTACCGGGGGCCCAGGATTTCCCTGAGTTCCCTGTAAAAGGGGCAAGTGGCGGGGGCGGCCCCAGATCAGCTGGCCACATCCCGGGCCCGGGCGTAACCCTGCCGCAGCTCCTTAACCTTACTCCTGACATGGTCAGGAGTGTGGGCAGGGTGACCCCGGGCGGCCAGGCCCTCGGCCAGCCGAGTGAACGCATCCGCGTTCCGCCTCTTGCTCCCCATTACCTGGAGCACCTCCTCCTTGCTCCAGAGCCCCAGCAGGTCCCGCAGCTCGGCCTCCGTCCAGGAGAGGCCCCGCTGACTTTTCCCAGGCTGGCTGGCTGCCTGGGAGCCCTGGCTCCCCTTTTGGGGGGGTGCCCTGGGGGCGCTTGGGGGGCTGGTGGGCAGCCATCGCAGCGGGGGGCTGTCTTGGGGCTGCAGGGAGGCGTGCAGGCTAGCTGCGTGTTACTGCTGCTGCCTGCACGTGCTCTCAGCTTCCTGCACAGGAAGGCAGGGGGCAGGGAACTTTAAGGGGCCGCTGCACACGGCGACCATAGAGCTCAGGGGCTGGAGAGAGCGTCTCTCTACCCCTCAGCTGATGGCCGCCATGGCGGACCCCGCTCTTTCGATGTTGTGGGACGTGGATTGGCTATACGTGCCCTACTTCAACATTCAACGTCGAAGTAGGGCGCTATTCCCATCCCCTGATGGGGATAGCGACTTCGACGTCTCGCCGCCTTACGTCGATGTCAACTTCGAAATAGCGCTCACCACGTGTAGATGTGGCGGGCGCTATTTCGAAGTTGGCTCAGCTACTTCGAAGTAGCTGGCACGTGTAGACGCGGCTATTGTGATCCTCTAGTCTAACCTCTTGCATACGGGCTATAAAACTTCCTCCAAATAATTCCTTGAGAGTATTTTAAAGAAAAACACCCCATTGTGGTTCCAAATTGTCAGTGTGCAGAATCTGCCACTACTCTTGGTAGGTTGTTCCAGTGATTTATTACTGTCATTGTTACTGTTGCGCTGCCATTGTGAATATCCAATCCTGCACCTCACCTCTTTTCCGACTCCCTTTACCCTCTCTGTGTCTCTGTTCCCCGCTCTCTGATAACAGCTCTTGTACAGCACAAGGGTGGCAGAGAGGGTGGGAAATGGAGGGAAAACTGACACAGAGGCTGACAAAGAGCAACAGAAGGAGAGAGAAGGAAGAACAAAACACAGGTTCCACACAGCAAGTTAAACTTCCTGTTTAGAGCAAATCTGCTTCTAAAATATGATATTTATAAAATTGTACTTACACAGAGGTGCACCCACTGTACTACACAATGGCTGAATTGTCAGTCGCGTTGGAATCAGTGCCTAGATACTGTGGTTGAGGAAAAAAAAATGAGAGAAAATTAGGTTGTTCAATATATTATATAGAGAAAATCACTTCATCCACTACTGAAATGTGTGGAACACTGCAGCAGTTTATCAGCATAAAAAAACAGAATGTCCAAATGTAAGGAAATAAGTGAATATGGTACATTCAGTTGAAATAATAGTTTTAATTTGGGTAGCCTTTTAGTGTTAGGATCCAACATTTCCTACAGGTCACTTTTAAAATTGTGGGCATATTTGACTTCACTACAGAGCATGTGCAATTAGCAAATCTAAACATTAAGGCTACAGCTACACTACAGTGCTCTGTCAACAGAAGTCACTGTCAGGAGTGTTTTGCTGACAAAACTTCTGTTGGAAGTATGCAGCCACTCACAAAAGCCAATTGGGAGAGCACTCAGCTCTGTTGCCAAAGCAGCCAGACTGCCCCCCTGCTTTCTCAACAAAACAGGCACCCAGAAGCACAGCAGACAGGGCTGCCCATTGTTCTGGATGCCCTGTCTGTGGAAGGAAGGTTCCCGGCCACCCTTCCCCCCTTCCCCGTGCAGCCACAGACCTTTTTGGTGACAGAATCTGCAATAGCAGCATTGTGCCTCAAAGCTTTGAGGCAGAATACTGCCTGCAAAAGTGCTGTTTTGTCCAGACACTGTTGACAAAATGCATTTTTGTGTGTGCACGTTCCACAAATTTTGTTGACAAAACTGGGGTTTTGCCAGCAAAACTTGCTAGTGTAACTATAGCCTAATGTATTGTAAGTATGTAGATCCATTGTGTATGGGCTCTGTAGAGATTTTAGAGGGTATATCACATTTTAGTCTATGCACTGAAAATATTCTAACCCTTGTATATAATCAAGAACAAAAAGAGCAAAGCTGAGTCCTGGAGAAAACCCAAGTGATAACAGTGAAATAATTCCTTAATGTTTTAAATGAAAGAGCTTCATCTGTACACCTTCATCTTCTTCATTTTCATCACCGCTGTAGGACCAAGATTTCCATTCCGCAGTCTCTACACAATGGGATTCCTAAATGATCACATTTAATGCTGGAAAAGACTCCTGCCAATGCAGTGTTGTTCTGACATGTAAAGAAATTAAAATGGGGTGCGTGTGTGTGGGTGGGGGAATTACCAGTGGCTCACACTGGAGAACAAATCCTTAAGATGGAAATATTTGAAATGAACACTTACAAGGAAGGCCCCAATAGTATCTCTGCATCAATGGTGGAAATTACTCAGACAAATGTTAATCACTAGTCCCATCATATTTAATTCCCTTTCCAATCTTTTACCTACTTTTCACAAAAAAATCTTTAGCCCATGTCCTCCCACCAACAAGCAGTTGAATGGTTTTATGAAATGCACTAGGCAACGTTTGTGCAATGTCTAGAGAGGTTAAAAAGATTTAAATACAAACACATAAAGGACAATTAGACAACCTGAGACTTGTGGCCTAAAGTTAAATGAGCTCAATGATAGCAATCCTGTTTTTATTGAAGCATCTGTCATCTCTAATTGGAAAGGAAGGTTACTGTTGCAATGTAGGGCTGATCAATTTTTGCTCTTAACTATACCAAAAAAACCCCAAAAAACCCAAAACTTGGATGTGGTACAATCTGAAATGGATGTCTTATGTATCTCCTTGTTACATGATATTCTTTATTGTTTTTCTTACCCCTTCCTGATTTTCAGCTTCTTTCTTCTTCCCATTTACTCTCCCTTCAAAACAACTGACCTCTAATCTTCCTCTCCTGCCTACTGTTCAGCAGCTGTCTTGACACTGTGTTTACATCAATGGCTTATGAGGGTAAAACATATCACACACTCCTACATTAGGTGAGCTAGAGGCTGTCAGCAGCCTCTGTAAGTTCTGGTCTGCTGGTATTCTATTGTCCAACTGTGGGTGTGCAATGTCAGATCTTTTGCTTTCATGATGGTGGTTTTCCGAAAGAAAGTGTAGTTTGAGCAAGGAAGGTTTTCATGAAACGTAATTTATTATGCTACTGGCAGAAAAAGGAAGATCAGTTTTCAATTTAGTGAGCAGAAATTACAGCTCTCTTTTGAAAAAATAAGTTATCTCTGGATTTATCAAACTACATCATCTAGTTGCAATTATCTACATGAATTTTCCCACTTTTTTCAGCTACAGGAGAGAATACATATGCATACTTCAGCATTCTGAGGCACCATGCAGAATTGTGATACTCTTGGAAATTGTGCATAGTATGAGAGAGATCTGATATGTCTAGAAAAAACTATATGTATGGGCTGATCTCTCTCTAGGCATCTTCAGATAGCAAACTTAAAGGAAACCAACAGTTCTGTAGTCAGCTTTGCAGTAAACTTAAGGGGCATATACATTCATACACACACACACGCACACACATATATATTCATAGATAGCTATGAATTTTGGTTAGCCATATATTAAACAATTGAAGTTGAACTGTATTATGTTGGAGAAGGAGTTGGGAGATGTTAGTTTATTTCTTATACAAGACTCTTCTGTACTGTAAAGGTCTTTGTTACGTTCAGTTGGAGATAGCTTGGCCAACTGATTCTGGATTGGACATTAGAGACAAACATGGTAGACATGCAACAAATGCATAAGTAGCAAAAGAATGGATTATAACTGAAAGAAATGAAGATGTGGAAACCTTGCCTACTGCCAAATCCATACATGCAGATTAGTAGATTCATCAATTCAAAGGCCAGAATGGACCCCTGTGATCATGCCCACTATTATTTTCTGTATATCACAGGCCACAGAACTTCCCTAACATAATTCTTAGACTGTATGTTAGGAAAGCAGCCAATCTGAATTTGAAAAGTTGTCAGAGATGGAGCATCCCCTACTCTGTGGGGCTGACAACTTTGCTGGGCCCCTGGGTAAGGCACCAGGACTTGAGTGGAAGTGGGGAGACTAGGGCTAACCTCCCACAGGCAGCTTCCGTGCTGTCCAGAGCATTCTGTGTGGGGCTTCTGCAGTGATTTAAAGGGCACAGGGCTTTAATCACTGCCACAGTAGTGATGGAGGCAGCCAGAAGCCCCAGGCCCTTTTGAATCTCTGGGTCCCAGAGCAGTTGTTGTCCTCTTTGACCACCTCCCCCAACTCCCCAGTGGTTTTACGCTTTCTTTAATGTCATTGATTACAAAACATTAATGGTGTGGGGCCAAGAACCTATCCAAGTGTGACTTCACTGGAAACACACCTGCTCCTTGATTCCCCATTTAGACTTACATTTTGAGACTTATCAGGTAGCCAGCTCTTAAATATGGTACAAAAAATTCTAAGGAAAGACTCTGATATTATTTCCCCTGTTTTGGACATGTATGGAAATTTTCAGTAATTTGCAAGTTATACGTGCAGATCTTCAAAAGAATGGTATTTGGTCCTTAATGTGATTTTGTTTGTATTTTTTGCTATGTAATAGAGGGTCAATTTCTGAACTTTGGGCAGTTTGCAGATTAGTTGGTAAAGGTGTTATCATAAAGTTATATAGCCTGGGGTCACAGCAAGGCATTTGGAGACCTCAGGGAACATTATTTATATTGTGAAACAAAGTCAAGAACTTCAGACATCTGGCATTCACCACACAAGCAGACAATGAATACAAAGACATATTTGCAATCATATTTGGTAGTCTTTTTATGTGCAGTAATTACTAAAATAATCTAAAAACATCGATGAGGTTATTAATGAAACAGTACCCTGCAAACTACTGTGATATACATCTCTACCTTTCATAAAACAGACAGGAAACTGTATAATGTAATGAATAGCCTTGGGGTTATGCAGTGCCAGAATTCACACTTTGAAATCTGTTGTCTCAGCTGATGAGCTCTAAAGGGAGTATTAGCAGACTAGCACTGACTTGGTCATATACAGTAATTGTAAGTTCTACATTTCCCATCTGAAGCCCTGATCTTGCTCTTTTTATATTTATGTTGAAGTAGAAATATCCAGAAAGTACAGTTTATTAATCTGCTCTTTTTCACATAATCATTTACATGAGTACAGCAGAATGAAATCCAAAACATGGAGAAGGCTAAGCAGAACACAGTTGTTACATTCTGCTCTAGACTTCCCTCACACCCATAGATTTCGTACTTAATTTCCCTGGTTCCTGTAGCTCCCTGGGCCATGGAGATGGCATTCCTGGTCTGGGCCTTGTGTTATACCAGCAGTTCCCAAGCTATGTTTCAGTGAACACTGGTGTTCTGTGAGCTATGGCAAAGTGTTCTGCCATTGAAATTGAGTAATGACAGTCTCTTCCCCATTCTCAGGGAAAAAAAATTGGGATGGAATTTTCTTGATTTTACAGTTTTCTTAAAATGACTATACAGTAACCAATTTTTCTTAACACTGCTGCTTGTTGACAGGCAACAAGCACTTATTTTGTCACATCATCGCTTGTGTCTGTTAACAGCTTAAATGTATTAACTAAGTATGCTGGTTTTAGTTATGTTTTATCTGTCATCCCTGCTATATATTTTGTTAATGTCTGGTTTCATTACTATGTGTTGATTTGCATTTACGGAACAATAATTTAATTGATATTATGAAATATTTTTCAGTTAGTAATGTTCCTTATAGTCAGTATGATGATGTAAAAAATATAGTGTTCTGCAGAGACCACTGTGATACCCAAGTGTTCCACAACTGGAAAAAGTTGGGGAACCGCTTTACTATACAAACATAGGCCTAGGGAGTAGCTACATCATAAGATGGAAAAATTGCCATAACTACACTGAAGTAAGTGCAGCTACAAAGTGTATACCAGCTAAGAATGTGTCTCTTTTGTTTCCACACAGATTACTTCTGCCCTCAAGATCAAAATAGAGGCTCCCAGAGATTAAAAAGAGACAGAATTTGGCCCCTTATGAATTTATTGAACAAAGTCATTACGTCTCAGCTATAGTAAATATATCAACAGTTACTTGCCCTTGCAAAATGTTACGAACTTTGCTCAAATACAAATGGTGATAGAAATTTGAGTATTTAACTACTATTTAAGGTTCTGGTCTGTTACCATAACAGTAACAGGCTCTGATCCCGCCATCTATTGACACTTAAAACAACTAGGCTGTGTCTACACGGGAACATATCTTCAAAATAGCCATATTTCGAAGATTACTAATGAGGTGCTGAATTGAATATACATATTGAATATTCAGCACCTCATTAGTATTAGGATGCTTCCGGCCGTGGCGCGGCTACACGGGGGTCCTTTTTGAAAGGACCCGCACCTTTTGAAATCCCCTTATTTCAATCAATGATCGGGATAAGGGGATTTTGAAAGGTGTGGGGTCCTTTTGAAAAGGACCCCCGTGTAGCCACGCAGAGCCGCGCACTTTTGAAGTGCCACAGCCAGAAGCGTCCTAATGCTAATGAGGCGCTGAATATTCAATTCAGCGCCTCATTGGTAATCTCTGAAATGGCCATTAGCATGGCTATTTTGAAGATTTGTGCCCGTGTAGACACACCCCTACTGATTAGAGTGAGAAACCTGCAGGCAAAAGAATTACAGGATTATTATGTGGATAATGTTTATGCCCCTAATTTATTTGTTCTCTCCTGACAAGATCCTTGCTTCCCATCACAGTCAGCAGATATCCATTTTGATGATTAACTAGTTGACAATGTTGACATCTTTTTTATGACATTAGTGAGTCAGAGCTTAGTCATCTTAAACTGTTTTGTTATTTTGTGATGTGACTTCCTTAGTGAAAACAATTATATATTTGTGAATCAAATAAAAATGACTGAACTGGAGACCAGTTATTCAGGAGATGGAAACGCCATTATACATTCAGTTTGTCTTTCAGTTGTGGTTAACACTGCAGCCTCTCCTCGTTTCTTCAAAACTTGTATATTTGGGAGGCTACTATTCATATCCCTCACCACCCTTTGCAGAGTTTTTTTCTTCCAATCCAACTTGTCAGATAAATTCACTTCTTATAACTAGCAACTTAGTATTCAATTGATGATGATTCTTGTCTTTTTTAACCATTGATGCTATTCTAACCGAGCACTCAACCAAATTCTATATTTGAATTGTGTCAGATTGCAACAGGAGATGAAATCCAAACAAATGATTTTACCTTGATCTATTTATTCTTAAATTCCACAAAATCCCCAATGTCTGGCTCTCCATTTTTTTATTTTATTGATGTGCAAACACTGGGGCATCAATGTCCATTAAAGACCCTGAATTATTGGAAAAAGCAAATGATGGCAAAAACAGACAATTTCTATTTTTAATGTAAAATAACATAACAGAAAATTTTTACAATATTGTGTTGATATTACAAATATAATGCAATCATCAAGAAACTGTTATCAGTGTGACCAGTGTTTTGCATATTTTGAGAATAATCATTTTAGTTAAAGAAAGTGATCATTTGAGCTGAGCATTAACTTTTTAGCTGCACAAAATTCATGATATTTCTAGCACACAAGCATCCTTCACGTGCTTGACACTCAGTTGATAAAACTGGCTCAGAAAGATTGCTGAAGTAAACCAGGGGTATAATCCACAAGCTACTGCATGAACAGATAGGTGGCAGCTATGACTAAAACAGTATGTAATAAGAATTCTAAATATCTAGTGAGAATAGAGAAGTGTGTTAAAGGTTAGAATCTTAAGTGAATTACCTCACAGTTATAACCTAAATGTTGATACATACACTGAAAAAATATTTGGAGAACAACTCCCCCTTTTCTTAATGAAGAGTCACAGACTCTGATTCTGCAAAATAGGTTTTTTTTGCTTTTTACAGTGAAAGATTAATGTTTTTGTGTGCTCCCATGATCTTTTCAAAAACAAAATTATAACTACGTTCCTTCTAGATAAATATTAGGACTAGTTAAATACAAATACATGGGATGCTTGATTTAAGCGGAATTTCCCACTTATTTTTGATTAACAATTATATTAACAACAATTCCTACCCATTATAACTAAGGTTAAAATGACACTCTCTTTAGAATCCTTTTTGTCACTCCTTTATAGCCACTATTTTTGAACTCCAAAATATAGGTATTTCTAATACATTCATCACTGTACTACCAGAGCATATAATATCACGACCTGAAAACCTGGGGGATTAGGTTGGAGCTGGTTTCTAGAGACTTATAAGATTCTCAGATATTTCTGACAGTGGGTAAGGACAAGGTGGAAAGTATTGACAGATTGGCATCTTGAGGTCCAGAAACTTTACAGATGGTGTATTTTTGCTATGTGCAGCAGTTCAAGACAACATGTTGCATTAGGATGAGTGATGAAGAAGCCAACCATCCTCAAGCACAGGAATGAGATGCAGTGTGAGAAGGGAAGCATGGAAGGGTGCTAGTTCCATGCACAGTGAGGGTATGCCATTTGTGGGTACTATTGCCTGGTAGGAAAATGGCTGATCAAGATGCTGTGGACTTGAGAGACTGACTCCCAAATGATCGAGTACGTGGTTGCTGCTTCCTAGCATATGTGCTTGAAAAATCATGATTTGAACAGTAAGGGGCCTTGTTTGTTGTGCATGATCTTTCTAAGGTTTTGACAGATACTTCAAGTGCTTCCTAAGAGCTGTTTAATCATCAAACCTATTTGCAGTTTTTATTTTATTTGCAATCACTTGTGACAACACCAGTGCTGCATGGTGTACTATGAATATACATACCAGAAAAATCTTGGATTGACTTCTCGTTTGAAAGTTCTATTGATAAGGAGAAACCCATTGCTTCTACAGGTCGATATTCCATCTGCAGTCTTGCCTGTAATGTCCAAGACCTTTTATTATTATTATACATTTAAAAACAACTTGCTAGGAAGAGACATCCCCATACTCAAAGATCAGAGACATTTTCTTTGATATTTTGTTTCCTACTGCTTATTACAAGGGTTTTCCAAACTTTTGCATGGTATAGAACTGTATTAGGTATACAGTAAACTCTGTTTTAGCTGGTATTTGTTCTGCCAGAACTCTCAAATAACCAGCACAAACCTGGGAGCACAGGAGCGATGCCCCTCCCCTTGAGAGCCAGCCTGCTCAGCACTTGCCCTGCCTCCCTCTGAGCTGCAGGAGGAACTCCAAGCCCTGGAGCTGCAGGGGTTCCCCCGTCCAGCTATCCAGGGCTGGAGCTGCCAGCAGAGTTGTGCACCCCTGCTGGCTCCCAGCCCTGGGCTGTCGGAGTTCCCTGGGTCCTGACTGGGTCCCTGGGGCTGACAGTGGAGCTCCATACCCCAGCCGAATCCCAGGCCTGGGGTTGCTGAAGTACCCCAACCTCCGACTAGCTCCCAGCTGCAGGGCTGGAGAGGTCCCCTGCTCACATGCCATGGATCCTGCAGCTGCTGTTTTTTATCCAAAATATTTGAACATCCGGCTACCTCCCGGTCCTGGGGTTGCCAAATATGAAAAAGTTTAGTGGTGCGTATTCAAATTAAGCCTTTTTTCTTGCTGCTCACATTTTTAGAAACATGTAAGAGTTTTAATGAAAGTAAACTGGAATGCATAGCCAAAAATCAGTATTGTAGACAATGTTGATGTAACCAAGAATCAAAACCAAATATAAAAATAAATATCACATTTTGTCCTTCAGATATGTGAAAATGTGAATGCAAATTCTGTAGTCTTATTTTTTGATCTCTGCTACTCTCTAATCTCATCAAATATATATTCACATATTCTGAGACAAATCTGATAAAATAACCTGATTCAAACAAGTTGTATTAGATTTTGTAAAGTACATTTTTGTAGTAAATCCAATTTCACAATTTTTAGTATATAAAAAGGTATTAGAATATTTTAACAGAAGACAGAACTGTGCTCTACAACAAAATACAGTACAATGTAACTGCCCTGAATATCTCTCTCTCCAGAAATAATTTTTTCTTTAATGTTTTATGACGTGCACCTGATCTACTCTCTCAGGGCCCAGGTAACTAGCATTCACCAGCAAACATCTTACTTTCCACTACCTGTCCTTATGCTGCTTATCTGCTCACAGTTTCTGATATCATTGTTTGTATCTGAATGGAGGAGCCTCAAGGTTCATCAATCTGTATGCTGTTGTATGGTTCTCAAACAGCAATTCATTTTAATTATGTCTGACATAAAAAGACCACCTACAGATGAGACAATACAGCTGTAAGATTCTCAAGGTTACTATAGGGAATACTTCATAACTGAAGTAGGTTTTCCCAAAGGAGTTATACTACCATTTGATTTAATTTTTAATTTTTACATTTTAATCAAAATAGATCAAATGGTGGTGGTATCTCTTGGGAAACATACTTCAGATATGAAGCAGTCCATGTTCGCTTTAAATATGTAAAGCTGCCATTTATGTATAACTCATGAATGACATCCTGTGTTGCAAGCAAATATCATGCAGCGATTCCTACATTGTTTTAGTAACAACACCATAATCACACACACACATCTCAAGACAAGGCATTAAATAGTATCAACACCAGAAGCTAATTCAATATGTCATTGGCCCAAAAAAGGACCGGTCATCTGTATTGGCAGGCTCCATTTCCCAGACATCAAACAAGTCTTAACCTACCTGGGATTTCCAGAAGGCCACAACTATAACTTGAACATTCAAAATTAGAAACAGGTTAAATTAAAACTAGGAAAGAGCACAGCACCATTTTCAAACTTGGGTGTCTAACTTTAGGCACCCCAAAGCATATGTAGGCACTAAATCTTGATCTACCAGCTCTGAGTCCATATACCACAAGCTCATTCTCTCCCGTCGGTTTTCCTACTCAGGTTCTTGTGTGGCGTTCACCCCTTTCGTACCAGAACACCATCCATTAATGCATTAAGCAACACAATTAACGTCAGTTGTGCCTTTGTTCTCTCACCTTCTCCTAAAGGGGGAGAAGTACATGCAGGGGAGAGTTTTCTTTTGGATGTATTTTTATAAATGACACTCATATGCATACTCTTGAATTAGAGAAGGTCAAAGAAATACTACAGGTTGAACCTCTCTTGTCTGACACTCTCGAGACTTGACCAGTGTCACATGAGAATTTGCCATACTACAGGAGGTCTATATTTTCTAGCACATTACTGACATTTTCTCTGCTTACTAGGCTCTTAACTGTAATTTACCCCTAAATGTCTGCTAAATAACACAGAACGTTGAGAGCTAGCACTGGTGGAGGAAAACAAACTTTATGGGACTATGGGAATCTGGCCACACCCATAAAAAGTGGTTGTGTGGCAAACTAAAATCATGCCAGATTACAAATGTTGCCAGATGAGAGTGTTCCAGATTAGAGAGGTTCAACCTGTACTTGCACTTAAAGTAGTATGTGGAGAGCTGACTAGGTCCCTGCTCTTCCAAAGAGACCTTCTGAAAGAAATTTGAATGCTCACAAATGTTGATGTAGCCCTGTTTGAAAATAAACTTACTAATTCGTTGCCATTTATCTGCTACTCTGGGTGAATGGTGTGTGTGTGTGAAATACACCAATTATATCTGGATGATCTGTTTAACAGGATTCGTCCTAGAGAAAGTCTTCGAGCCCAGAACAAAAATAAGCACCTCAGACAGGAAACCTTTTCTTGAACATTTCTTCTTTGATTCTAATTAATCCCTTGATAGTTTCACGATCAGAAGGAATTTATTATTTATTTTAAAAGAGATCTTGCTCACCAAATGATCTTCAAATATTCTGAACTTCAGTTTAATGGGCAAAAATAACCTCTGATGATTTCCTAATGCCAATTGTGTTGGCCTGATATCTATGTTCTTAAAATCACGTGAAGTGATTTTTCACCCCTATTAACAATTTTGATAAGCAAGGGAGGAAGGTTTTTCAAAACTGGGCAATAGATTTAGCTACACATCTTCCATTAAAGATCAAAAGATGCACTGCTTTGAAAATCTCTCCCAGATGTTCTCTTAACACCAGACACTGAATCTTTTCCTACTTACCTTTCGAATATTATTTCCCAGATAGCAGATTCTAAAACGAAATAACTACAATATTTGTGGCCTCTAACAATAAACTCAAGTGAAAGGAGATCTAAGGTGGAATGGACAAACCAATGCAGGCTTTGTCAACAGGTTAGGATAAAACATCAGCAGTGACTTTAGTAATAGCCAATTTGACCTTATAGGATGGAAGTAACTTTAATACTTGATTTAAAAAAAAATCAGCTATTTTTTGTATGCTACTTTCTATTTGGACAGTTTCTGAAATGAAACGTATTGCAAAGAGGTCTGGAGAACTTGGGAAGATGAATCATTAGAATTATCTCAGCCTACCTACTGCCTTCTCTTGTATGCCTGTGGCTCCCAGCAGAACCTGTGGTCTCAGATAATTGCAAGCAACATTCTGGAGGTTGACAAATTAGGTAAAGAGGCGTTGAGAATCCTGGAACGCTGACACTTACCAGAAGAGCTATATTTTTACTTTTTGCTCTTTTCTGTCTCTGATTTTTAGCTATATCTGCTTGACAGAGACATGTCCTTTTAGTGGAGGCCTTAATAACTGGAAATGAGTATGTGAGATTTACTACTACTACTGTTCACTCAATGTGTGAAAGAGCAAGACTGGCATTTGGAAAATGCTTGAGGACACCTCAGCAGGTGCTGCAAAACTCTGAGATTTCATTGGTCACTTAACACTTCTGTTCAAGTCTGCTATAAACAGAACACGATCACTCAGTCCCTGATTCAGCAAGGTACTTAAGCAGTTGAGTAGCACCCATGACTGAATTTGTACAAATGTTATAATTTTCTTTTCAGAGAGTACTATGCTAAAATAATAGGTGCTGCATCAGTCAAACTTCTGGAAATTCTACTTATCAGGACTACATCCAGCCAACAGTTTGTATATAAAACTGCCATTAACTCCTGCGGCTGATCCAAGTGGATTGATGGTGAAATGTGTTCTAATATTAGATTTGCTGCTGTTGCACTTCACATCTGAATTAGAAATAAATGTAAAAAAACAGGTTATTGAAAAATGACTTAGGGGCTGTATCTACAACTTTTATTCCTCTTTCGAAAGAGGCATGCAAATGAAGGAAATTGAAAATGCAAATGTGGTGCAGATTTACATATCGGGAGCCTCATTTGCATATTCTTTCAAAAGAAGAAAAGCAGTGTAGATGTGGCTCTTTCAAAAGTAAACCCCATTTTGAGAGAACCCTTCTTCCCCTGAAAAAAATGGGAAGAAGGGTTCTTTCAAACGTGGGGTTTACTTTTCAAAGAGCTGCATCTACACTGTTTTTCTTCTTTCAAAAAAAGCTTTTTTGAAATAATATGCAAATGAGGTGCCAGATATGTAAATCTTTACCTCATTTGCATGCATCTTTCAAAAGAGGAATGCAAGTGTAGACACAGCCAGGATCAGTCCATCCGAGTTGTTCAACTCGGATATCCAATCAGTTGTAAAGATCTGATTCATTTATTTTGAATGGTGTGTTGTTAATTTACATCTATGCAAGGGGGATGTAAAATGTAACCACAAAGCAATCCTTCCTTCAATCTTTAAAAACAACCCCACTCCATGCCCAAAAAATTCCCTGTCAATGGATGGTCTATATAATACTTACTCACCTACATTGAGTCAGGATTGGACTACGTGACCTGTCGAGGTTCCTTTCAATCCTACATTTTCTATGATGAATTTGCAATGATGTCAGCATTTCACAGGCACTGCACACCAGTGTAAAGGGCTAGGCAAGATGATCAGGAGCTATACTCCCAGTGTAGTATCAAATATTATTCTAAAGGTTATTCCTTCTTCAGAAATGTGAATTCTCAGGACTGTATTCTACATTTGTATAGTACTATGGGGCTATGTCTAAACTGGCAGCTTCTGTCAGAAGACTGGAGATCTCTTTGCAGAAGTCTGCTGCGTCTGGAGTGTTCTGTCAACACCCCTGTCTTCCTCGTTCCATGAAGAAGAAGGGATGTCTTAGCAGAGGGGGTTTTCTTGACTTTTGGCCCCAGGTGGGTGGGCCAAATGTTGGGAAAATCTCTCCTAACTGAACAGTCAGCAAGAGATACACAAATGTGTTGTGCAATTTGTGTATCTTTTGCTGATAGTTTTCAGCAATCAAGACACAGCCTGGGATCCTAATTCATGACTAGAGCTATTAATTGCTATAATAACACAAATAAATAATACGCTGATATTTTAAAATGGTTAAAATCAGACAGGCGTAGTTCACTTAATATTCCCTTTCTTGAGTTTCCTTTTTAAAGAAATCTGCACCAGAATTGGCATGAACGCAAGCCCATACATCAGTTTTAAAAATATGTTCTCATTCATCAGACAAGAGTTACAGTTTAATTCTGTTACCTTGGCTCTATTGTCACCATAAAACTATCCATGGATGAAGAACTGAACATCAGAACTGGGAAGGCAGCTACTATTTTTGACAGACTTACGAAACGAGCATGGAACAATCCTAAGCTGACAATGAAAACAAAGATACTAATCTACCAGGCATGTGTATTGAGTATCCTGCTATATGGTTCTGTGGCATTGATCTCCTACTTGAACCAGGAGAAAAAAACTAACAGCTTCTATTTTTGCTGCCTCAGCAGAATTATGAATATCAACTGGCAAGATAAAGTTTCAAGTGCAGATGTGCTGTCAAGATCTGGCACATCCAGCCTCATAGTAATCCTCAACAGCAGACTATGATGGCTTAGTCATGTGAGAAGAATGGGTGATGAACATTTTTCCAAAGAAATCTTCTTCGGCGAACTGTCCGGTAGGTTGAGAACAAGAGGAAGACCAAACCTAAGATTCAAGGATACATGCAAAAACACCATGAAAAAATTCAACATCAATCCAAAATCCTGGGAATCTACATCATCAGATCAAAATACCTGGTGGTGATTGCTATGACAGGGCACATCATCCTTCAATAGTATATGTGTTAGCCACACAAAAGAACTTTGTCTTGGAAGGAACAACTCTCAACCTCAAGAATTTGGAAACAGACTGACGTGTGGTTATTGCAATCGACCATGCAAATCCAATATTGGATGGATAAGTCACAAGAGAAGCTGCAGACTCAAACACTGCCCACACATCCTTACCGCTGCTGCTAACCAACATCTCTCAAGATGAAAAGGGCCATAGTAGTAATAAAGCTGGCCTGCTAAAGTGGGGTTCAAAGTCCATTTGCTGCCCCTGTTTGGATGGAAGCAAGGTGCAGGGCATTCTAGGACTGGTAATTCGTCAAGGTCATTAGGTCTTGCAACAATGTATGATGGGGAAAGAGTCAGGGATATAAAGTCCTTTTGTTGGGCAATGAGACCAAGAGCAAGCATATCTGTGGGCTTTCCTTTGAGGAGACGTGAAGAAAATATGAGCTGGCAGGTCTCTGTGGTAAGGAGAAGACCTGTTGTTAGTCCCTCTAGAATGATAGCTCCTCCTGAGGATCAAGCTTGTGGGGAACATTAAGTCTGTTGTCAATCTACGAAGTTGTGAAAGAAACCAAGAGTTAGGTGAACATTAGGATGAGAGCTTTCTTCCATACTTGCAGGAGATATTTTGTTTGGGACTTTATTAAAACAGACCTTGGGTGAAGTGAGCTTATTTTGTAACATTAGTAGTTTCCTTTGTAACTCCACCATTAGACCTGGGGCAGGGGTGGCAGATGAATTGTCTGGGATGGGATGGAGAAATGGCACATTGGCTCTACAACAGTATACAAAATAAAAATGGTGTACATTTGCCAATATACCTGAACAGTGTAAATTGGTTATGAATAGAAACATGAAGAAAAACACTGACTTTCGCATTTTTAAGCCAACGTGGTGTTTTATGTTACTGTTTTTTATGAACAGCAAGTTACAAAATACAAAGTTCAAAAAGATCAGATAAAAATATTAGATTGTATCAGTTACAGCTGGAGTAAAACTAGGAAACAAATCTGTATTGTTGTACATGTGCAAGTGTACCTCTCTCAGGTTACTTTGTGTACAAAAGCATAAACATTAAGAAATATAAAGTGTATATACCATTATCTGTAAAAATCAAAATACCACAGTGATATATATGGTAAGGTAAACTCTCAAAACAATGTGATTCTAGTCCAGATTTAACACAAGTCTACTCTGAAGAATGCTTACCACTCTGAGGCTACATCTAGAGTTTTGTAGACAAAACTGAGGTTTTGTAGACAAAACTAGCGCGTCTCTACACACAAAATGCATTTTGTCAACAGAAACTGATGATTAGAAAAGCTGTGATGTTCCAGGGGTGCCTTTTGCTGATGGGAGAGGATAAGAAGATCATTTTGTTTTTATGTTTAGACAGGATCTGTTGACAGAAGGTTTGTTGGAACATCCCTTCCAAAAGTAACTTCTGCAGACAGATGCTTCTAGTGTAGACGTAGCCTAAATGTGTATTTTATTTGTCTATATGCATTTCAACAGCTTTGCCTTTATGACTGAGGGCAAGCCTGAAAATGGATGACAAATACAATATAAAATATTGCTATTGTTTCAAGCCTTCAATATATTAAAACATCTATTTTTTCAAAAGGTTTTCAAACTGGCCTGTTTAGACACACATTGGGGAAAAAATTACAATCATTTTAGCATGTAAACTTAACTACAAAGCAGCCCACAATTCCCCTAAAGCTTCAGATACAGAAATGAAAAAAATCACCCATTCAATTTCAGCAATGTGATTTTACATATTTTCTAGTTCATGAAAATCAAGTGAAATTATATTTTTTTTTTCAGTGAAAGCCATACTTAGGAACAGGGACTGTCCTGTGAAAAGTCCAACAGAACATCAGGGACCCACAGTGGCAGATGAGGGTAGAAACAGCTTGGAAGGAGTTCATTCTCTCACACGTTAAAGCATCCTTCTGTGCCAAATAACTTTGTTTATTTTCTCAGCATATTAGATCAGTTTGTAATTGTCATCATTTAGTAAGGTGAGCTTTTTCTTCAATAGTTTTATAGTACTGTATTGTTTCTAAATATAAAAATCTCAGATTGTTGCTATACAAGGCAAAAGATAATTGAAAAGTAACTATTTTTGTGACAACCTATTCTGAAATTTGTGTATAGGTTTTATGTTTTTTCCAGTTTACTTTCTGAATGGCAGTGTTTTTAGATGTCCAGTACATATAAATCTATTCAAATGAATAACATTATCACTTAAACACTAATGGATAAGTCTGTTCAAAAGAATTTCATGGGCTACCAATCTGATTTGCTTGCACATTATACCTTCTTTACAATGGTGTGACTACACAAGATGCAGAGCAATGGTGAAATAGGCCCATGCTCATATTACAAGCAAGAGTGGTGAGATCAATCTAAAATTTTCCAGTTGTTGGGCTCAACAGGTACAGTCCAGTCCAAGGATGATGTCTTGGGAGTGACATAACATAATGAAATATTTTCCCACTGTGCAGCAGCATTGATAAAAATACCCCATTATAATCATATACTTGTGTAACTTAATGAAACCTCTGTAGTATACCTAAGCACTGGGACCAATCCATGTGAGTTCTGTAAGGTGTGAAAGTGATATAAAATCATGAAGGACACAGTGAACAATATGTGGACCCTCATTTTAGCCACATCTTAAAACAATTCAAGGGCAGAAGAGACCAAATAGAAAAAAATAGCCATGGACATTATCAATATTTCACTGAAAGAATTCATTTCTTTGTTAACAAATATGCATCTTTCTGGGCTGATAACACCTAAGGACATATCTTCCAATGTTTTGAAACGGGATATGCTATTGCTATAATATACACTGGTGCAAACTCATTCCTGAGCAGAATCGAGTCTGCCTCTGCCCCACCTCTTCTTTGGCTACATATTGTTTCAGCCCTGTCTTTTATTTGGCTATACACTGTTTTAGCCATGATTACGTATATTGAGTATCCATACCATAGGTGCTCTAGTGACACAGCTATGGTGCTGCAGCTGTGCCGCTGTAGCACAAAAGTGCAGGCATTTGCTACAGTGAGACAATGAGTTTTTCAACAGCTGTAGGCAGGCGACCCCTTGAGAGGCAGCAGCCAGGTTGATGGACAAATTCTTTCATGGGGGGGAAAGGGTGCATAAAATAGCTTAACTGCATCTCTACTGGGTGTGAATTTCTCACACCTCTAGAGCGATACAGCTGCGCTGACATACGTTTTCACTGTAGACCAGACCTTACTTAATAGAACACAAGTCACTGTGCAATAGCTGAACTTTCAGATGCATTTTTACCTTTGACCATCTATTTGTACTATTATTGCCTGTCTGCCTTTTCTCTTTGGAAGGTGTTCAATGGGGAATCAATTTATTTAACACTATTTTTAAAATCGAACAGCCAGATTTATACCACCTGCTCCTTCTACCTCTGCCCAACACAAGGGGCATTCTGGGAGCTTGAGGGGGTGCTTGGTTTGAACATCATGTGCCTGTAAATCCCTGGCCGTATACTAGTTCTTAGAGGGCTCTTACCAGCCTGGTATACTTGCAGCTTCACAGTTGCAATTCTAAGTTTATCTGGGAGTTGAACTGGGCCCTGGATGTTCCCAGACTTGTGAAGGTAGAATACTCTTTTAAGGCCAACTCTGCCGTTACCTTTTTGAATCCCGTACTAATCGTAGTTTAACTAGAGGGAAGGAGACGGTCCATAATGTTTTGGGCTAAACTGACTGGCTGCTGAGAGGAAGTTCTCCCTTGAGCAGAAGCTGGGCACAACTGTAGCCAAGAGATTTCTTTGTGTGTGCATCTTCTGGGGTATGACACAGCAAGAGAGAGTTGAAAGAGTTTGGGCCATACCCATCAGTTTTCCAAGCAGGAGCCCGGTATGCTGGTTATAATTTCTTTGCACCAGAATCTTCAACCAGTGAATTCCTTCCTCTCAGAGCAACTCCTGGGGTACTGCACCTGATCCTCATCCTCATTCCATGGGCATTACTGAGCCCTATTGTCAGCCTGAAGTCTTTAATAGAATACATATGATAAAAATGAAATGTAAATAATTAATACTGTCAAGAAATGGAGATTAATGTTCAAACAATTTCAGCAGAGCCCAAGATCCAGTTAAGATGTCTTATGGCATTTTAAACAAACATACTATATTAACAAAGCTCTCCGAAGTCAAATCAACAACTGTAAAACAAGTGTCTTCCCTACTAGTGTCAAACACTGGACAACAGGTTGTTTTCTTAGCAGCTTTGAGCAGGGAACTGCATAACACAGGTGCTTCCATTCCATTTCATGTGGTGGAGTGTTGCAAAAATATTTCTCTTTCAGATATATATGTGTGTGTAAAATGGCATTCATTTTTAAACAAGTGGAAAGTGCTTAAGCTGGTTGGATATGTTTTTGGTGAGTAATGAACAAGTACAAACTTAGCACCAGATTGTTATTAGCTTCTGTGCAGGAGTGTGCAGGTGTACAAGGCCTGGGTATAAAGAGAACCTCTCCTTTATGTTACTCTATACAATGGTGAGCCACAAATGCAGTCCCTGCTGTCATCTGAGCACAAGGATGGTCACTAAGAGTGTCCAAATGGGTGCCCACAAGGAACAGAAGATGGACCAAGAGGGACCAACACTGGGCTAATTAAAGTTTTATAACATAGCAAAATCAAACCTATTTTCATGACTTTCTTTACAACCATGTCTGAATGAAACACCGGACACCATGAAGTCCCTCGGGCAATGGGTAGAAAAGAGGGCTCACGATGGAAGTTATTTTGAACTAATACTTTCTTAAACTATACAGACTAATAAAGATTTTTGTATTAAAAATACAATACAATGCATACCATCTTACATAACGTATAACAAATCTATATCCACATGAATTGGATGGGTGTGTACAGAAATCCAGATGTATAGCATTTACATATGTACGTTCTTATGTTTTAAAAACAAACTGAACACTGCTGCTTTGTGAGTTCTCTTCTTTCACAATCCTACAATATGATTGAAGTGTCCCTGAAATGACAAAGTTTCACATGTCATCAAACTAATATAAAACTGGTGCAGAATTTTTGTCATTGTGAAACTCTTTGACCAAAGATAAATATACAACGTACAACAGAAAAACATTATTCCTTGATCACCTGAATGACATAGTGGACAATGAATCAATCTGGATAATCAAAGAGGTTTTTCAAGGTAATTTTTGCTGGGAACAAGGCTCTGTTTTGGATAGGACTTGCCAGGTCAAAAGGTTATCCAGGGACATAGTACAATATATTGACAATTTTAACATCTCATTAGCATGTTAGAAGTTGTACTACTTTGATTAAATATATAATGTATTAGAATGTCCAGGTGGGATAAGGCTTTATTTTCTGAGTGGGAAGCTAAAACATCCAGGGGCCTGGAAGCTGAAAGTCTGCCCAATGAACAAAGAGGAAAGTACATAGGGCTTCACATGGAGGTTCTATCACGGCTGGGAGCTATGTGCCTACAGCTAGACGGGTGGCTGATGGCCCAGAGAAGATGCAGCAAAAATGCTGCTCTGTTTCTGGCAAGACAGACCAGGAACTGGATTTGTATCCGTAAACACAAGATGCCCACCTGTCAATCAGGTTACAAGAGGGAACGGTGAGTCTGGACTCCTGGGGGTGGGATGTGGGGACTCTGTATTAGTCCCTTGGAAGCAGAACCTTGGACATCAATGGGAACCCTACTAAGTCAAATCACCCTAGAGTCAGACACTGAAGTGGCAGAACCTGGCAAAGCTATCACTATAGCTTTGGAATAGGAAGGTAGAAGCTCCAGGATGTCTAGGAAATCATGTGGGTATGCTGACAGACCACCAGAGGGGGAGATGGGGAATGCCACCTCAAAGAAGTACTAGACTTAAAATGCTTTACTGCTGAAATAGAGAAATCTGTAGCTGAGTACACACTTTGGTGCACAAAGGATCTGAAGAGGGTAAGAAACACTACACGAGTGGCTTGAACAGAGGGGCTGGGGCCACACTTGGCCGAAATTTTGAAAGGGCCATGCTAATGGCCAAATTGGAGAATACTAATGAGGCGCTGAAATGAATATTCAGTGCCTCATTAGCATTCTGCCAGCCACGGCAGTTCAAAAGCGCCATGTTTCGATCGCACGCACCTCTTCCACACAGGGCCCTTTTCGAAAGGACCGTGCAAACTTCGAAATTCCCTTATTCCTATCAGTTGATTACTACTAACGCTAGCATTTTAATTCTGAAAACCATTTAAAAAAGTTAGAGGTTAAAGACTGACTTCAGCTGATAGGAATAAGGGAATTTTGAAGTCTGCGGGGTCCTTTCGAAAAGGGCCCTGTATGGAAGAGCCACGCGCGATCAAAATGCGGCACTTTAGAAGTGCCGCGGCTGGCAGCATGCTAATGAGGTGCCAAATATTCATTTCAGTGCCTCATTAGTATTCTCTGATTTGGCCATTAGCATGACCCTTTTGAAATTTTGGCCAAGTGTGGCCACAGACAGGGTGTGGTACGAGAACCACACTTGGAAATGCTACCCTGTCATTGGTATGCTGGTAACTTTATGTCTTTTCCTGAGCCACCTAAGGATCAACACAAAGGAGCTCATATTAACAGTAAACCCCTTGAAACTGTATAACATAGATGATTTTGGGAAAAAGCTTTTGTACACGCTAGGGGCAGAAAGGAAGGAGTCCCATGGGCATGCAGCTTCTAAGATGGATACAGCAGCAAACTATCAGAGACGTAGCTGTGTTAGTCTGTAGCTTCGAGAACAAGAAGTCTTGTGGCAACTTTTAAACTAACAGTCTATAAGGTGACAGCAGCAAAGGTGTAACAAGCCTGCACTGCTTTTGTGTGGAAGGAGAAACTGAAGCACACCACCTCATGGCATGGGTGGCTAAATGCCAATGTACCTATACATTGTCAGATATTACTAGCTGCATTCTAGGGGCTATATTACACCCCAACATGCAACTCCAGCTCTGTGCCTTGGCTGGGGGAGACCAGAAGAGCTGGCTCAGTAGGAGAGGATGTTGGGGAGCCCCAAAGAGCATGAAGGCAGGTGTCAGTGGGCTGATCAGCACACCAGGGAACATCCCAACGGGTCTTCTGCATAAAAATGCATAAAATCAGGATTTCCCAAAGCAAAATACAATGGCAATACAGGCTGAATTTCTCTAACCTGGAATTATCTTGTGCGGCAACATCCATAATCTGGCATGATTTTAGTTATCTGAATGACCACTTATCACATGTGTACCCATGTTTCCTGATGTCCCAAAAACTTTGTTTACAGCCATCAGTCCTGGCTCTGTGTTCTGTGCTCTTATTTAGCTGTAATTTATCCCTAAACATCTTCTAAGAGCCCAGTAAGCATGGATGTGTTGGTAATGCTGTTAGACAATATTGATCTCCCACGGTCCAGCAAATTCTCTCGTCAGGTCCTGAGGGGGCTAGATTACAGAGGATCAGTTGGTACAAGGCCCACATCTAATCACAAAAGTGTTGTCTCAGCCCATAAGGCTTTCTTTAATTTACCCAATCTAGTGGCCACATTTTACTTTAATTCACTCTAGAATGTACAGCTTCTTACATGACTTTAACATATGCTATTCCTTGTAAAATAAGTGAAGGCATGCTTTACCTCTTTCCAAATCTGGGTACCTCCTCCTTCTTACAATCAGATATTAGAGCATTATTTTCAGGGTAAAAATTAGGAAAGGTGTCAAAATTGGATCTCAGTGAATGAAAATCCTTTCCATCTTTTTTTAAGGTGAAATTTGAACTCTAAAGAAACTCACAAGTTAGCTGAGGTAAAAATACCTTTGCAAGGCTTTATACTGTAGTCTGACAAACTGCTTTTTAAATTGTTTTGTGAATGATAATAATGTATCAGTTTGGTTCCTGTTGAATGTATTAAAGTGTGTGTTTTCTTCTCCTATGATACTGACCATAAGTAACTGATTAGACTTACTCATTGTGTTCTCTTTGACTATACATACTGATCTTTAGTAATTCAGGTCAACTAAATTCTATTTTAATCATGGACCTCCGCCTCCATTGACACAATGATCTCCTTTATGAAGCACAGATAAATGCTTTTGTTCTTTCTCACTTCCTGGCATAACAAAGACATAATTTCACTTGATCCAGACATTTTAAAACTGCTCTGCTCTAACTAAGAAATATATTTATCCATTTAAGGATTGGCAAACCTACCCAGAAGAGTAAAAGAGAAGCCCTGTAAAGCTATAATAAGAAATTCTGATGTTTTGCAAACAGAAATATACAGTGGGGAATACATCTTCAGTTTTGGAATTGTGATGTTCTTATATAGGAAAACTAGAGCTACACGAATACACTAGGACAAAGAAAATTATTTTCCACTATCAGATATGACTTTGGAACACACTAAATATAAGAACAAAATGAAGAGATCATCCATGGTATTAGCCTTCCATAAATGCAACCATGAGGGGTAAATTTTACCTGGGAAGTTTTATCTTCCTTCATAAAATTGTCCTTATATTTATTGATGTAAAATTTAATGAAGAGAGGCACAGAACTATTGCATTTATAATACTGCTGCCAAAGTAAAAATTGGTTGAAATGAAGATGTATATACAAATATTATCTCATGCTGGGCATAATGTATTCTAGTACTAATCTGCAACTGTGTAATTCATCAAAAATTAGTTTCACACTAGCCATTAAAACCGAAAAATCTTATTAACACTAATGCTAACATTTTAATTCTGAAAACCATTTTAAAATGTTAGAGGTTAAAGACTGACTTATCTAAAAGGAAAGTAAATATCTCAAAACATTTAGTGCCTTTAGTGGAATAAGAAGACAGTCAAGGGCACATTTTTAAAGACATATAGGAATCTACAGATATACAAACGTGCCTGTTTGAATTTTTGCCTGTCTGTGACCCTAAGGGTATAGCTAGATTGCCGAGAACTGTCGGCAAAAGATATGCAAATTGTCCAATGTATTTGCATATCTTTTGCTGACAGTTCTGTGGGGAGAAGCTTTTCGGACATTTGGCCCATCCACATGGGGCCAAATGTCAGAAAAACCCCTTCTGTTGAGACATCTCTTCTTCCTGGTGGAACAAGGTGTACAGGGATGCCAACACAGTGCTCCCAACTGGCAGATCTCTGCTGATAGATCTGCACTCTGCAAGCATGCTCTGTCAACAAAACTTCTGTCACAAGAAAACACAGAAGTTTTGTTGACAGAAGCCTGCAGTTTGGACCTAGCCAAAGAGCATCCCTATGCTAGATGGCTAGTGTCTCCCTTGTATGTAACAGATGTAACACACTGTTGTTGTACCTCAGAGGTACAAACATCTTGGGAATAGAGGTTGTTTGTAAATCTGAAAAGTTTGTACATCTCAACAAAACATGTTGGTAGATCTTTCAAACATCTGTAACTAACTACTGACTTGAAATTTTACTATGCAGAAGAAAACTGCTGCTTTTAGCCATCTCACTTTACATCAAACAAGCCCAGAGACAACTTCTGTACCTTGTCAAATCTCCCCCCGCCCCAATGTTGCCTTATATATTGGTAGTTTACACCTACTAGATTGGCTGTGTGTGTGTCTGCTGCCGCCTATCGACATATGGTTCAAATGAAGCAACTGACCAGTCAGTTTGTAACTCTGAGGTTCCACTATACTTATTTAAAAGATGTTCTGTAATATGGTTTGAATACTAACAACTAATTGGACTTTAATATCATTGTGCAATGCATTTTACAATGCTGTTTTGAAAATTACAGGTATTATTATGTTTTGGAGTCTGCAAACAGACAAAGTAGGCAAGACAGATTTATCCCAACCCCAGACAAAGAGGAAAGGCAAATGCCTCTTTGTCTCAACTGCAAATGAGGCCAGGTGTGACCAGGGCATGGATAACTGGACTATTCATTTGCCCTGCAGATTCCAAGAATATAATTTTGCATTGTAAATCACAGGAACTATAAAACTACAATGGCACAGGGTCCATAGAAAACACAGAAATCTAAGTACCTAGGAGGGCTTCCTAACCTCAAGGACAAAGATGAACTTTGCTGGCCCAAGAAACTGCTGGAAGACTTTGGGGTGTGTCCATTAGCTGAGAATAAGGATGCCTGCACTTTGTATTTATGAAAGATTGATCCTGACAACATGGTATGACTTAAGCTGTTAGACAAAGTTATTATATTGTGTTAAAGTTAAGTTTTAGACACTAGGGATCATGTTGTTTTTTGTTTGTAAATCTTTCATTTCACAATTCTACTCTTTCATTCTAGCCTGAAATCTCTTAAACCTGCTTTTTTCTTAAGAAACATAGGCCGTGTCTGCACTGGCACAAAACTTCAAAATGGCCAAGCAAATGGCCAAATCAAAGATTACTAATGAGGCATTGCAATGCATATTCAGCGGCTCATTAGCATGATGCCAGCCGTGGCTCTTCGAAATTGCTGCACTTCGCTCCTGCGCAGTTCGTCCAGACGGGGGTCCTTTTCGAAAGGACCTATAAGCTGATAGGAATAAGGGGATTTCAAAATTGGTGAGGTCCTTTCTAAAAGGACCCCCGTCTGGATGAGTTGCATGGGAATGAAATGTGGCAATTTTGAAGAGTCATGGCCAACGGCATGCTAATGAGGCGCTGAATATGCATTTCAGTGCCTCATTAGTAATCTTCGATTTCGCCATTTGCATGGCCATTTCGAAGTTTTGTGCCAGTGTAGATGCAGCCCTCATGAGTTAGCTAATTAGTTAAAGCCCATTACGCCCACTGGTGTGTAGGGCAGCAAGGAAGGTCCTCCACTTCTGTTTTTGGTGATTTTTTCCAGTGTGTCCCAGTTGTAGTTCATTCTCTTCATGTCTGCCTCAACATGCCGCCATATTGTCTTGGGCCTCCCACATTAGCCAAGGTTACAGGGCAGGAGGTGAAAGAATGCCTTGCTGGCCTATTTGAATCCCTGAAGCATCACATCATAGCTCTAGTATTCAACTCAGTGTCTAAAAAATAGTAACCAATACTTTTGAATAAGCTGAATAAAACATTCAGGAACTCTACTTTTCCTGACTATCTTACTGAGAAGTACAAGTGGAAAGAGGAGATTAGGCGTTATTTTTACTTAAAAAGGTATTCACTTACTTCAGTAAACTGCTTTTTAGAGTAAATTTGAAAACTGTGCTGGCAATCTCTATATTTTCAACCTGATGCTGGAAACGTATTAGTTTGTACTCTGCTAGCATATCTCGGAAAAACTAAATCAATCCGCCTTTTTTTATTTACATGCTTTATTCTTGAGAAATGTATTTGCTATTTTTATTTACTTTATGGATCTAATATTTAAGAACAAACCTATTTTTTATGTCACAGTAAGAAGGTTAACAAACTTACAGATTCTCCTGCAATACATCTTTGGCAAGGCTGGGCATTACCTTTGCCTCCGTGATTTTGAAAAATCTAATTGACAAAAACACACACAAAACATAAAAAAAAGCAATTATTTGCAATTTTATAATAAAACATATTTTAAGCACGTTCTACTAACATAGTTATTGTTGATTATTTAACCATACCATTGAATTTTGCTTTTCCTTAGTAGTCTGAGGAATAAATTGTTCTATGGAACTTTTCTGTTTAGAATCCAGCTCCATAGTCCAGTAATCCATAGCACATTCATTTAATTGTTGGCAAAACTCACTCTCATTTGGAAAGGTCTCTAAACTCTTGCATACTCGTTTCTAAAAGAATAAAAAGCAATAGTTAGCTATCATCATAAAGCACAGTCTACTGCAATAAAAAAAACCTTCAAAACCTATAACATACAAATCTTGAGTTCAATTCTCTGGTATAGAAAATGTCCAAAGCGCAATAATATTGAGGGCTTTACAGACTAAGATGAGGATGGGTAAAAATTTCAGGAGCATGTTCATCCTATTTTCAGAAATGACTTAAGCATTGCAGAGTCTAAGTTTCATTGACTTTCAATGAGACTTAAGCCCCAGAATCCCTAAGTCATCTTTGAAAAGAGGAGTTAGGCTTGTAAATAACAACTTTGAAAAATTCCCACAATATTTTTGAACCAACTTTCTTTTTAGGAACAGTAACATTTTAATATGTGGTACCATGAGGTAATATTGTATATTTTCTTTTTTATACCATAGCTTTGATAAATGTTACATGTTTGCCGACTAGCATAGACTGCTTTGCAGATCCCAAAACTGTCTGTTAACTGAGTCAGTCTTCACTAGGAATGTCAAGTCAAAGAGTCTGTCTCTCCCCATAGCATAAGAATTGCATGGGTAAGAGATGACTTGCTGGCAAACTAATCAGACTCTTGAAGCATGGAAACTAAATTTTAAAATTTGAATACGTATAAAAAAATCTTGTTATGTAAAAGTAAAATGGATCAATATGCCAGGAACCTCAGTGGAGAACAGCTGAAACAAGAACACTACTGAGGAATAAAGCATATTTGTAAGAAGGTAAATCAAAAAGTAAAATATATATTGTACTAAGAAAGTGCATAATCTAATAAGAAAGGCTGAGAAGGTCCTCTAAAGACAGACTTTCCTCCACTGGGAAAACATTCTCTTGACTTTGTTGTTGTAAAATTTGTCCTTTATTAAAAGCTGTGGCATACCAGAACGGCAACATAACTAGCAAGATATATGAGATGGATAAAAGGAGGAAGTGATTTACTGCTATGCATCATAAGAAATTTGGCTTATCAAAAATAAATTCAAGGTATTGTTTTTTTGGTTTAAGATACTTAATATCAGCAAGAAATTTAGCACACCGAGTAGTTGGCTGACAAAATCTTATCATACTGATACCAACAGAACTTGAAGTTTCTAGCGAGGTTGGCAGCAGAGAAGGCTAAATTATTCTCAAATTCTATGACAGCAGAGCATCATCTCATGAAAGAAGAATAAACCTATAAATCAATTCTGACTGTGGACTGAACTCAGTTAATACAGGAGCTATCAAGTTCATGATTACTAAGGTCCAATCGGTCAGATGTTCAGAAAGCCTGGTTTCCACTACATCAGAATGTAACCTTTGTTTACCCAAATGGGGCTCACATGAACTCAATCTCATGATCATGTTACGCACCTGGCATTTTTGGGCTCCTTAACTCAATTAATTTTTTGTTTTTTGTTTTTTTTTGGAAAATAAAATGAAAATGTACATGCTACTTTTAAATCATTGCTCTGGCGTGGGGCTGGAAAAGAGGGGTTCAGTTGGGAGGCAGACCCGGGGAGAACGGCCTGCCCCAGACTGCTGTCACTGGAGCAGTTTAGGGCCAGGTGAGAAGTGCTTCTCCATGGCTGCTGCAGCTCCAAATGGCACAGCTGGGGAAGGGGTGTATGTCCTCTATGTGGGGCAGGTCCAGATTCATCTGCCCTGAGCCAGAGTGTGAAATGAAGCAACCTGTGCCCTTGATCCTCGCTCTTACCAAGGGGAACAGCCAGCAATGTCCCTGTATGAACTGGACACTGAGGGGAAGCTTCAGCCCCTCTTGCCCTACCTAAGGGCACCCAGGGAGTAGGAGGCTTGAGTCTGGGGCAGTCCCAGACAGGGTAGGGGGATGGCCCTAACCAGCCTAGAGATAGTCTCATTTCGGTATGGTTTATGAGAAGCCATCCCATTCCAGGTTCATCCAATTTTCAAACTCTGACTTTGCTTTAAGTTATGGTAAAAGGAAGCTGTATACCAAATTTGGTGGTCCTGGCTCTTACCGCTTAGAAAGAGTTATTGGACAGACAGACAAACCCTCTTAAACACATAGTAGACTAGAAGATTTACCTGGTGTTTCTTGGGTCCTTCAGGGCAGGGGGCTGGGAGTGTGGGGGGTGCACGAGTCAAGGTTGAGAGATGGGGGGGGGCTCAGGACAGGGGGTGGAGTGTGGGGGGATCAGGGTAGAGAGTGGGGGTGGAGAGATATGGGGAGGAGCACACTGAGGCTGGTGCGCTTTCTGCCCTCCTGTGGTCATTCTGAACTGTAACTGTCCCTGCTATCAGAGTCTTCCCTTTTCATTTGCTGAGGAACAACAGGATTCGAGGCACATCCCATAGTCCTGGCACAACCACACTCTTTCTTTTCTTTAAATTATGATAAGAGGAAGCTGCATACCAAATTTGGCAGCCCTACCTCTTCCTGTTTAGCCTGCATCACAAGACATTTACATGCCATGTGTGCTAAAGATTCATATACCCCTTCAAGCTTCAACCACCAAGCCAGAGGACATGAGTCCATGCCGATGCCAAATCTTGCTTGATAACAATCCAAAGTAGTACAGATCAATGCACGTTAATTTTCATCATCTGAAACAGATGCCACCAGCAAAGGGTTGATTTTCTTCTTGGATGGTTTGGGTTCTGTTATTTCCACATTAGACTTCCACACCTGACCCCTCTCAGCTTTTGGACTAGACTCCAGTTTCTTAAACCTTGGATTGAATGCTGTAGTTATCCTTAAATATCTCACATTGGTACCTTCTTTGTATTTTGTCAAATTTGAAGAGAAAGTGTTCTTAAAATGAACAACGTGCTGGCTCATCATCTGAGACTACTGTAACATGAAATATATGGCAGAATGTGGGTAAAACAGAGCCAGAGACATGATGTTTTCCCCCAGGGATTCTAGAAACAAATGTGTTGCATTTTTTTAAATGAGCAGCATCAGTACGGAAGCATGTCCTCTGGAATGGCTGCTGAAGCAGGAAGAGGTATACAAATATTTTAGCATATCTGGCCATGCAATGCCAGCGACAAATCACCTGGTCTCATTTTCTGGTGGCATTGTAAATAAGAAGGGGGCAGCCTTATTTGCTGTAAATATAAACAAACTTGTTTGTCTTAATGACCAGCTGAACAAGAAGTAAGACTGAGTTGACTCTAAAGTTTTACATTGCTTTTGTTTTTGAGTGCGCCCATGTAACAAAAAACACACAAAAAACCCCACCTCCCATTCTAATCTGCACTTTCATGATAGAGATTGCATTATAGCACTTGTAGGAGGTGAATTAAAAATACAGGTTGAACCTCTCTAATCCTGAACTCTCTTCTCGGGCAACATCCATAATCTGGCATGATTTTAGTTTGCCAGATGACCACTTATCATGGGCATGGCCAAGTTTCCCACTGTCCCATAAGGTTAATTTATCACCAACAGTCCTGACTCTCAGTGTTCTGTGGTATTATTTGGCTGTAATTTACCACTAAATGTCTCCTTAGAACACAATAAGCAGTGAAAGTGTTGTCAAGGTGCTAGAAATATTGACCTCCCATAGTCCAGCAAATTCTCTTGTACAGCACTGTTCAGATCCCAAGGGTGCTGAACGAGAGAGGTTCAACCTCCACTATTTTTGTTTATCCTTTTTGCAGTGCAAAGTCATGACAGATCTTACCAATTTTCTTATTGAAAAGCTCAGCAACATCTTGCATACAGGAAAACACACCTTATAATTATGAAAATAGTTAAGTACACTCATCCCTTGCTCTACAAGCACAATTGGTTCCTAACTTTTTGCTCGTAGGCAAAAATTCGTAAGAGGGACACTAAATTCTCATTAAAATACACGTAAAAGTCTCTGATTGGCTCCTAGAGCTTGGCGAAGGAGTGGCAGCAGGTGGCGCTGCTTTAGAACGGTAAGTGAACCTTGGGTTTGGGGGTTGGAAAAGGTTAAAGGCTGGGGGCAGTTTGGGGAGGGATGGTTAAAATCTGAATGGCTGGTTGGGTCCGTGGGGGGAGTGGGAGGTTCAGGCTGCTGAAGTCTGGGTGTGTGGTTGGGAGTGGGGATGGGGTCAGGTTGTGGCAGGTTAGGTCTATCGGGGCAGCGGGGTCAGGCTGCTGCAGAGCCAGTATGAGGAGCCGGCAGAGGGTTTAAGACTACCGTAGGTTAGGCCATGGGGCTGGCACAGGGTCAGGCTGTTGCAAGGCCAGTGGGTAGGGCTGCCAAGGAGCCAGTGGAGGGTGGGGTTCAGGCTGCCACAGGGCTGGCCTGCAGTGCTGGCAGAGGTGCAAGGGGGTCAGGCTGTTGGATGGGGTTCTCAGGCTGCCGCAGGGCTGGTCTGCAGGGCTGGCGGCGGTGTGGGGGAGTGGGGTCAGGCTGCCGTGGGGCCGTCAGAGGGCGGGGTCAGGTTGCTGCAGGGCCGGTGGTTGTGGGGGGGCGGGATCAGGCTGCCGCAGGTTGGGGCTGCGGTGGGTTGGAGCCACGAGGAGGGGGCTCGTATTAGCTGGGGGGAGTTCACTCATAGAGTGAACAAAGGTAAATAAATGTGTCCGTCGTTTAAGTGAGTACTCGTTAGTAAAGTACTCGTTAACAAGGGATGAGCGTACTGGAACATGCATTTTGGGAATCCTCATCGTTAGGTGTTTATACACTCAAACCAGCAGTTTCTTAATGACAGGACCGTATGTGTGAATGTAAACACAGAATTCTATTTCTATGTTAACTTTAATTTTGCTATTAATAAATAAATACTTTAATATTTCAGCTAAGCTGAGTCCTGCAACCACATTCACATGCAAATTAAAGCATTAGTGTGGAAGGTTTCGCAGGTTTGGGCTGTCAGAGAGTTCTATAATACTTCAGTGTGTAATACGAAGGGCTAACAGCCAAAACTCTGACAGAATAAACGCCAATAGTTAGTGGCATATAGCTCAGAATGGTCACACTTCACTATTCCTTTAACCCAGAGATGAGCAACCATGGATAGCGGGTAGGCTGTATGACTGGCCCTTCATCTCAGTGGGACCTCAGCAGCCCATGGTCCACTGGGATAGCTCCTGCAGCCCTGTGACAACCCTGTCTGTCTCCGTCCCCCATGCACTTCTCATGCACCAGGGCACTGGAGTCCTGCACTTTCATGCTCTCCCCTTCCCTCCCAGCACTTTTGGAACATGCAAGTTGCATGATTCCACTCTGTCCTCACTCCTGCCCCTCCCTCCCTGCGTGGGAATGATGCTAAAAAGCTGGGGGAGGAGTAGGGATGGAGCACAAATCAGGCGATTTGTAGATCCTCCAAAAGTTCTCCGAGGGAGGGGGAAGCATATAGTAAACCCACAGAGATACGCACAAGCAAGAGACAGCAGCCCGACTCTTGCTGCCTGACAGGAGCGGCTTCCTGTTCCTGTCGGGGCGGCAGCCATTGCTGTCAATAGTGGCAGCCATGAGTCAGGCTGCCGTCCCTGACAGATAGCTGCTTGCAGACAGAGGCTTGTGGCATGGTCCTGATAAACCATGCTGCAAACTTCTGTCAGTGGTGCTGGTTCTCCCAGCGCTGAGAAACTGCAGCCACAAGCAGCTATGCGCCCCCTAGCTGGGAAAAGCCAGGGGCCATGTGGCTGCCCCCCCATATCCCCCAGCTGCTCACTCCTTCAACCTTCCCCAATTTATGCAAAATTTGATTTACACGGAGGTTGCCCAGGATGCAGCCTCCACGTAAATCGAGGGATGATTGTGCTCAGTGCAGGGCTCTGGTGTGCATGAGAGGGGGTTAGCCAAGAGGTCTGTGGGTCACAGCTGGAGTCCCAGTGGGCTTTGTGTTGCCTGTGGACTGCAGGTTGCCCATCACTGCTTTAACCTAAGATACCACCATTCTAATTGTTACAAACTTCTTAGTTTACCCAAGACCAGAAATGGAAAAAGTACCCAAAGTTATTGGAGCAGAAGTGCTGCCACTTTCACTTCTGGATACTTGAGTAAAATCTACATTGAATATGCGGCCGTGTGTGCATATCTTTACTTAAGTAGTCTTCCAGAGGGACACTAGCAACTTGTACTTTAGTACATTCCTCCCAAAGCAGCTGTACTTTTACTCAAGTACTTTTTGGGTACTTTTTCCACTTGTCCACAAGACCTAATCCAAAGTGCATTAAAGCCAGAGCAAAGTCTCAGATTAACTTTAATGGATCACTCCAACTATATAGTGTGTTTACTTAAACCAGGGGTAAGCAAACTTTTTATGTCAGGGCCCAACTTTTCATCACTGCAATTAGCAGCGCCCCCCATCCTGTCTAGTGTAATCCAAACTGACAGAAATTTCAGCTATGTTCATATGAAAAAAACCCCAAACCTTTCAATATGTAAGTAAATAAGCATGTAGAATATGGGTTCCCAAATTGGGGGGGCATGCCCCCCTGGGGGTGCTTGAAGAAATTCCAGGGGGGGCATGAGGCAATCCAGCTCCCCAGTCATTCCCCACATCCAAACAAAAAGCCAGCCCTTGCTTCCGGCTCTCAGCCCCTGCCATTTCACGTGGGCGACCTGCCGCACCTGCTATAAAAAGCAGGCAGCCAGTGAAGGCCCACATGGAGCCAGCTGACTCCTGCAAACGTGAGTGAGTGTGGGTTGGGGGGGGGGTGGGGAGGAGGAGGATGGAGTTAGATGAGAGGCTGGCAGTGCCTGGCTTTGAGGCAGGGGAGGGGCTCAGGCAGGCAGGCAGCTGACAGGTGGTTGGCCTGTGATAAAAAAGAGGTGGGGTCGTGAGGGTTTCTTAAAAATCAAAAGGGGGGGAGTGATGCCAAAAAGTTTGGGAACCACTGGTGTAGAATATAAAAACTTTATTAATCGGTATATAAGTGTGAATACATATATGTAAAAACTAACATATTTCAACTTTTTAATGAGCTGGGTGAGCCTGCGACCCAGCAGCTGAACATGCTGCACTCTCCTTTACAAAATTTCATGCCCCCACAAGGGGGGGGCACTCTCCACTTTGAGCACCCCGACTTAAAGAATGAAAAACTTAATTTACAGCCAAATAAATGAGACTTTTCCATTTTTCCTCCAGGAAATGTCTGGAGAGCAAAATGGTCACAATGCTTTAATCTCTCATATCAGTATTTTCTCAAGGTTAAGCAACAACTAACACAACTCCAGAACTACTGTATTATAACACAAATACTCCTATTGAATTTCTAGGGAACACACCCATTACTGTACAAAAGCTTGCTTTGTAGGGCTCTTCCTCAGTTAAGGACTTGAGCCCGAAGTTTTTACACAAATTGCTTCTTGCACATTCGGTCTCCAACCCTGTAAACATGCAGATGTGGAACTTTAGTCACCTGGAACTATGTCAGTGAACTTACATGCAGCTACATGAGTAAAATTACAAGCAGAATTGTTTACTGCCTGGAATTGTAAATTTGACACCTGTCAGCAAACATGGCAAGAATGGGCACAACCTATAGTTAATATTGGGTACAGCAACTTATGCTACAGGAAGAGTCCTCCTGAGCAGTGTCATACATAGACCTGTGGCTGGCGACGGCAGAAGGCGTGGCAAAGACCAAACACAAGAGATCAAAACTCGCTGAAAATTCAAAAGCCCGGGCTGAGTTAATCCTTTTCAGGTAAATAATTGATTTTTCATAACTTAAAAAAGGTCAATATGATCAGCCCCATTTTACAGCTGGGGAAACTGAGTCCGGCTGCAGGGGAAGCGATCGGCCGCAGGGGAAGCAGAAGGTTTACAAGTCTGACCTCACCCCCTTTCCGCCACAAAAAAAACGGGTTGAAACGTGCGCGTACGCGGGGCTGGCCGCCTGGCAAGCCAGGGCAGGGCGGGGCGGGGTTTGCAGCTGCCAGGCGCTCACGGCACTGGGTCCGGCTCACTCAGCCTGCGACGCCGCAGCAGAGGCTGGAGGCTGCGGCCTGAAGCTCGGCCTGCTGATGTGCACTCGACACCAGCGGTGTCCAGTACTCGCGCCTGGCCGCTTCCTCCGCTGGCGGAACTTACGCGCTCCGGGTCTCCCGGCTCGTGCAGGAGCAGCGCCCCCCGCCGCCGCCTCGCGTGCAGCGCCTGCAGCTCCATGCGGCCCAGCGCCGACCCCTGCTCTCTCCCCGCTTCCCCCAGGCACGAGCCAGGGCGCGCTCAACCCCGGCCGTGGCGCGCGCGCGCCGGGTCTGGGCCTGGGCCGCGGGCGGGTTCTGGGGCGGGGCGGGGACAGGGACGGCTCGGCCCCGCCTCCCGGCAGCTTGTGCTACACAGTCAGCCCAGGCCGGGCAGGGACCGAGCCCGAGAGGCTGCGACAGCTGGCCACGCGCGCGCAAGGACAGACACTTTCCACGCAGCGGCTGGGTTCGGAGGCAGACGGGGCTGGCACAGCGCTGTACATTTTTCAACCAGCCCCTCGGCTTTTCCAAGTGCATTGTGGAGAGCTACAGGGTGTGTGCGCCTCTGGCCTCTTCCGTGCCCAGGCCGGCTCCACGTGCACCCGCATCAGCGCCGCAAAATAAAAATTACCCAGGAAATACTTTCTCGCTCAGGCAAATTACACGAGGGGTCTCGAAGGCTGCATATTTCTGCACACACGTATCGGTGTAGCAACAACCTGTTGAAGTGCTTTAATCACAATGTTGCTTGGCCGTGCCCTGAGGAGAGGGCTGGTACGCACTAGGGCTACGTCTACATGAGAGGCTTGTCCTGGCAGGGAAGACAGTCACCTTTTTCCATAACGACAATGAGAAGTCCTGTGGCACCTAATAGACTCACAGGTTTTTTTTTTTGCCCACAAAAGCAGATATGAATGAACACAGCCACCCCCTGATAACTTTTCTGTAACTGGTGTTCTTCGAATGTGTTCCAATGCGTGCTCACCCATGCCTAGTTGCTGGAAGTCTTCTTCCCCTTGCTGGTAGCCATTGGGTCACTGTGGCGCCACTTGGAGTGGTACTGTTGTGGCAGCCAATACATACACTGCCTGACCCTCTCCCCGCTCAGTTCCTTCTCGCCACAGTGATGGTTGTCAGAACTCGCTGCTGCTCCTGCAAGCAGCCCTTTTTTCTTTGCTGGTAATTCTGATCTGTAAATAGTTTAAAGATATTCATAGTTCATTAGTTAGTGTGTTAATAGTTCTCCGTATACATAGTTGTCAGGCTCCAAGTTGGGAGGCTGGTGCCCCCCTCAAGGCATGCCAAGGTCTTCAGGCTTTAAGGCCTGTGAAGAGTGTGGCAAACACATGCCGAAGAGCGATCCCCACTCAGCCTGTCTACAATGCCTCAGTGAGAGCCATCAAAGAGATTGCTGTTTGATCTGTAGGACTTTTAAACCAAGGATTCTAAAGTAAAGAGCATAACACCTGAAAGTCCTCTTAATAGAAGTTATGCTTCAACCAGAGCGTTCGCTGTCGATGGGACTGAGTATGGTATCCTCTCTGTGCAGTGCACTGGTTCCGAATGTGACATCGGCACTGGTAATGGACAGAGAGGCTTGGCACATAGGTGATGGGCCAGCACCACACCCTTCCAGAAGGCATAGATCGCAGTCCCTGCACAAAAGGGGCTGATCCCTGCGGTGCCAAAAAGAAGGGATGAGCCTGAGATGCTGACGGCTGATCTGCAGCAAGGGCATGACTTGGAGAGCCGAGCATTGATGCCAACTCAGAGACCCAGCCCCCGCTTGCCAGAGGTGCCCTTGATGCTAGAGATATTCTGGGTGGCACAAAGTCTCCTGGGGATGACGGCACCTGCCTCACCCCCAAGGACTTTTGTGCCATCAGTGCACATATGGAGCCAGCCTTCGTCACGGGGCAAGCTGGCTATGCGGGCACCATCTTCAACACTGGGTGTGCAGGTGACAACTGCAGTGCCGATGCATGTGCCAGCATAGTTAGTGCCAGTGCAGGCACCGGCACAGTCCTCCCTGGTCCTCCGCATCAGAAGCAACCGGCTTGGAGTTGGACTCTTACTTCTCAGAACTGGACAGGAACAGGAGTAGCCATTCCTTGTCCCACTAGAGCTGATACTCTGGGCATATGTAAAGCCATCAGAATTGGCAGGTGTCTCCACAGCAGCCCTTTTGGACTCTGTGGGCATATCGTGAGCCCCAGGGCCAATTTCTTAGACTGTACTCTGGGGCCCTGTCACTGCTGGCAGTGTTGGCGGTTCCCACATTACTGTGTAAGGTACCTTCAGCTGTGCTGGGAGCACTGCCGCATGGGGCACCTTCAGCTGCGCTGGGAGCGCTGCCATGAGAGGCACCAACGGACTAATTGCCTTCAAGGGACAGACCAGTCTCAGTGTCACCCTGACTGGTGCTGACTTTGATGGAGCCGGTGCTGGCACTGTCTTTGTCAGTACTGTATACATGGGCCTTGTCAGTGCCAAAACCTTGGTGGTCCTGATGCCTCCTCTGGCTGTGCTGGCTTTGGCACCGCCCCCAGTGGTGCTATGGTGCTGACTACTCAACTGTTTCCGCCACTCTTGGTCGTGGATGTGGACCCCTCAGTGGCCATGGACCTGACTGGCTTGGGGCAGGCTAGCACCTTCTCATCATCCTCTCTGGATGAAGCAGTGGCAGGTTCCTCTACTTCTCCAGTGTTGGATGGTTGGGCACTTCAGCAGCTCCTGCACAGAGTTGTTCAGAAGTTGAGTCTCCAAGCAGAAGAATTTAAGGATGAGGCAGACTCTATAACAGACATTTTATCATCCACAGGACCCTCTAGAGTGGCCTTAACTATCATTATAATAATTGCCCAACTGGCCAAAACTGTGTGGCAGGTGCTGGCATCTGCCCAGCCAACCGCCGGGATGAACAAAAGATGGTATTTTGTCCCCTCTGAGGGGAATGAACACCTGTTCCCCCAACCCCCTCCTGACTCCTTGATGGTTGATGCAGCCAACCACAGGGAGCGTCAAGGTTTTCAAGGCCCTTCTCCTAAAAATAGGGAAGCCAAGAAATTTGACGTGTGGGAGAAAGATTTATTCCACACGGGGTTTACAGCTGTGTACAGCAAACTCTGTGCCTGTGGAGGCTCTGGTGAGCAGGTAACTCTTTTCATAGTGTCTTCATTGTCTAAATTCTCAGAACTTGTGCCTCTGGACACTAAACAAGAGTTAACAGTGGTTGTGGAGGTAAATAAACTGATTTCTCGTGCGGCCCTCCAAGCCACCCTGGATGCTGCAGATGCCACTACCTGGGTTATGGCATCAGGGATTGCCATGAGATGTGGGACATGGCTGCAGGTCTCCGGCCTACCACAGAAGGTGCAATACACCAGACAGGATCTGCCCTTTGAGGGACCCACTTTGTTTTCCGAGAAAACAGACAAGAGATGACATAGTCTCAAAGACTCAAGGGCAACCCTACAGTCTTGAGGTCTCCATGGTCCCGTAACCCAATGCAGGCACTTTACTCCTGCCCCCCACCCCTGCCCTCTTCCCAGGCACCGTCAACAGCAGCAACAGCCTAGAGATCACTATAGGAGATGGCAACTTAGTGGCAGGAGGTGCTCTAACCAACCTGGCCAGGGCCAGGGCCAGCAGAAGCTTCCTTCCCAGGTTGAAACTGAAATTTTGATGGTGTGGTTGGGAGCATCAAACCACTTCCCACCTGGGATTCAGCATGTCTCTTATTTTCTTTTCACCTATCCCCTTTCTACCCTTCTTGGTGCTGTATAACATCAGACCAGTGGGTCTGGCACACGGTAGAAAGGAGATATGCTATCCAATCCAGCTCTTACCCACTTCCCACCCTCCTTCCCCATCTTCAGGGACCCCTCTCACAAGAACATGCTCACTCAAGAGGCCCAATCGCTCCTCGAGTGAGATGCAATAGAGGAGGTGGTGCCTCAGTTCATGGGCCAGGGGTTTTATTCCCATTATTTCCCAATACCGAAATCCATCTTGGACCTGTGAGGCCTAAACAAGTTTGCAAAAATGATCAGGTTTTGCATCATCTCCCTGGGATTCATTATTCAGTAGCTGGATCAAGGGGATTGGTTCACTGCTCTCGACTTACAGGACGCATATTTCCATATTGCAAGCTAATCTCCTCACAGGAGGTTCCTAGGGTTTGTGGTGAATGGGGGACATTATCAGTTTATAGTCCTCCCATGCAGCCTCTTGACATCTCCGAGGGTCTTCAACAAGTGCATGGTGGTGGTGGCAGCTTTCCTCCACAGGCACAGGATCCAGTTGTTTCTGTACCTGGACGACTAGTTGGTCAAAGAGAACTCACAGGCCCAAGTTCAGCAACATTTGAGGTGTATCTGCAGGATGTTCGATGGTCTTTGGTTATTGGTAAACAAGACAGTCAACACTGGTTCCCATGTAGAGACAGAGTTTGTGGGAGCTCTCGTGGACTTGGTACTCTCCAGGGCCTCCCTGATGGAGAGCAGTTTTCGGGTATGGCCAGCATCATAAACAAACCACAGTGGCCAGGTGCTGCATGAGACTCCTTGGGCACATGGAGATACACATGTTCATGGTACAGCATGCCAGACTTCACCTTTGCCCACTCCAGTTGTGGCTGGCTTCAGTGTATCGCCCCCATCTCCAGGCTTTGCCCACCT